>NW_026126480.1:3927500-4140000 GCF_943737965.1 Phodopus roborovskii
TATGAAGTATCAATGAAAATAGTTCTATGAATAGGGGTCACCACAACTAGAGGAACTTTACTGAAGGGCCATAGCATTGGGAAGGTTGAGAATGACTGATTTAGCAGAATTATTACATTAGGTATCTTAACAGGGTTGTGACAAGAACTGAATCATTGAAAATTTGATGGTCCTAAAATAATGTTAGGTAACCAGTACTTGAGTCCAGATCTTTACCTGACTATATAATCATATTCTAATTAGTGAGGTCTCAATTTGTTGCCTATTAAAATGGATGGACCAACCCCAGTATCATATCCAATTATATACTTAAATGATAATAAAAAGCAATATAGATTAGGGATTATTAGTACTTAGGAACTAGTTATGTGATGCAAATATAGGAAGATGTTAGTAGTGCAACTATAGAATTGTGGGTATGTTCACCATAGACATAATCACTACTGATTGCATCTGTTGATTTATTCTATGTTAGATATATGAACCAATTCATTTAACCCTTCCCTCAAACTATATGGCAAATACTATTATCAAACCTAGTTTAGAGATGGGGTATCTTTTATAGAGTAACACCATAATGAGTGTAGACCTGAAAAATCACTAAGCTAGAATATCGACATGGGAAGCATAATGTCAGATCGTGTACTTTTAATTAAGTTCTATGCTTTTGCAGAAAAATGACAAAGAATGAGCCTCAACCCCAGTCATCTACTGCCACTTGGAGCATGGAGTGGCCAAGAACCAACCAACAAACTCCTCTCTGTGGTCTAGGAGCACCTCTGTGTCACATCCATCCCTCAGCACCATTCCTTACCCTCACTTAGAAACTACATTGATATATATATATATATATGTATATATATATATGCTGATATTTATAGCTCCTTATTTAATATCTTAGAAAATAGAAGTACATTGGGCATGCTGCAAATTCTATTTGAGAGAATTTTGTTTCCAATTGAGATTTTTTTTTCTGCATGGCCATACTTAGGTAGCAAGAAAATAAAAGATAATTTTAATCAACCACCTCTAGAATTTCTTTCATATTCTAGTTAACACTTCTGAAATGCCTTCATTAAGATCAGAGTCTCTTAGCCTGCCATGTGATTACTTTTTTCAAGTTGCTTACTAGAGTGGACTGCAAAGCTAAGGGTACCATGAAGGTATATTCACTATTGATTTTTAAAAGCACTCTTTTATTTCTTCTGTCTACAAAGCCCTAACTGTTCCTCTCATATTTAATATGAAATGGAGTTTTGAAAGCATCAGACTAAAACTTCATAGGGTACCATGGTGAGACTTTGAGGGTTTTATCCCTGCAAGTAGATCTAGCTGTATATTACTGTGCAGAGACTATTTGAACAAAATATAATTGAGGGCTTGCAAAGAAGAGAAGCGAAGGCTAAACATCTGAGTAATGATGGTAAAATGATGCACACTGGTAAAAGAACATAATGTGATCAGACCTAGCTTCAAGTTTGAGATTTACTGTCCTCGTTTACTTTTATATTACTATAATAAAACATTTGACCTAAAACAACTTGAGTAAAAATGGATTTATTTGAGTTACATGGCACAATCCATTATGGAAAAAGACAAAGCAGGGACCTGGATGCAGGGATTGAAGCAGGGATCATAAAGGAATACTGCTTACTGGTTTGTTCCCCGTGACCTCCTCAGATTGCCCAGATTGCTTTAGTATACAACCCAGGACACCTGTCAACAGGTGGCACCTCCTGTGGTGGACTGAGCTCTCCCACATCAATCATTGTTAATCGAGAAAATATACCATAGATATGCTCATAGCCTGTATGACAGAGGCTATTTCTCAAGTGAAGTTTTCTCTCCCAGGTATAGGTGTATTGACCTGATAAGAACTAACTATAAGATTTACCATTTAAAAAGAGATTTTAGGTTTTTTTCCTGAGAAAAAAATTTATTGGACTTTTGAATAAAATTTATTTGCCAGGAAGGATGGTCCCATCATACTTCTGCTGAAACCAGCACATGGCCTCCTCTTTGCTGATTCTGTGTTTGCCCCCTATACAGCCTGTCGTATGCTTCTTGTTTGTGATGCTGATACCTGGCCTACCCAGAACCACACAGAAGTCCAGGCCATAGATTCCAATGCTTGAGTCATATTAGATGCTCAGACCAATGTGTTCTTGAATCCCAAAGCCAAAGTTTCCAGTATCTGAGAAGTTATTTTTCCTTAATTCATACTCCCGCACCTTCCGGCCTTTCTCCAGAATTTCTTCTTCCTTGGCTCCACAGACAGTGCAGTGAACAGCAATCTTTTCATTTCTTCTGATGCCAAAGGACCTGGCAATGTATCTACCTTTGGAAAACACAGGTGTATAACCTGTGAGCTGCTCCAGTGCCTTGGCTGCCCGGGTCAGTCTGGCTCCACTTTCTCCAACACAGATACTGAGGCAGAGCTTGCAGATGCGCAGTTCCTGCATGAGGTTCTCCTTTTTACCTTGATCTTGCAACATGATGGGGAACAGGAAGAGAGGGCAGAATTTCTGGCCCCGTCAAAGACTTTAGTTTTAAAATTATGTTTACATGAGTATCTGTGTATGAGCTTGTGCAATATGCATGCAGGTGACTGCAAAAGTCAGTAGAGAGCTAGACTCCTTGAGCTGGAGTTATGGGCAGAGGGAATTACAGGCAGTTGTAAGCTGCCTGACTTAGGTACTGAGAACCACAATTAGTTACTATGCAACAGGAGAATATGTTCTTCCCCGCAGTGCCTTGTTTCTAGCCCTAATATTTATCCTTGCTTAATGAAGTGATTCAGCACCCTTCATTTAACTACTGACATATAATGTGTCTTTTCCTCAGTTTAAGCATAGAAGTTCTCAATCTGACTCTGTAGGTGAGAATAAAATGTATTCATGTATGTATGTGTGTGTGCATAGTTACATATATATATATGTGTGTGTGTGTGTGATTGATTTTTAACAAATATATATGTGATAAAAGGTAAATGAACTTATTTCTATGTGTTTGGCACAATAGTTTGGGAGTTTTAAAATAAACACCTCTCTCACAAGAGTTGCCAAAAAAAAAAAAGGCTTTGTAAGTCATGAAAAGTTTAGTATGGGTCTCAAATGGATATGATATTGTTCCCCAGTGATATTTGGTGATGTCAGTTATCACAAGCAGGTACTGCTTATCATAAGAAATAGTACTGTCATCTAGTGAATTCCAAGCCTTCTGAAATGCAGGGTAAAAGTAAAATGTAAATTAAAACAAAACAAACAAAAGACAGGAAGTTTCAGGCATCTTTAGTTTTGGTCAACCTATCCTGAAACTCTCATTTCATCTAACCCCTGCCCATGTTGTTGCTTAAATGTTTAGCATCCAGTATTCATGAGTGAATAGTACTAGCCCCAGCAGACTTGAGGAATGTACAAGAATGAACCCAGCTAATGACTCCTAGCAATAGGGGAGTGGGTACCTGAACTGGGCTTCTCTTCTAATCAGAATGGTGACTACACTAATTGCCATCAGAGAACCTCCATACCATAACTATTGGAAGCAAATGTAGAGATTCGCAGCTAAGCACTGAACTGAACTCTGGAAGTCCATTTGAAGGGAGGGAGGAAGGATTACATGGGCAGTGTGTGTGTGTGTGTGTGTGTGTGTGTGTGTGTGTGTGTGTGTGTGTGTGTGTGTGTGTGTGTGTGTGAAGATCATGATAGGAAACTCACAGGACAGCTGACCCAAGCTCATGGGATCTCAAGAACTCTGGACCTGCAGCTGGGGAATCTGCATGGGACAGAACTAGGCCCTCTACATGTGGGTGACAGTTGTGTGATTGATCTGTTTATGGGACCCCTGACAGTGGGAGCATGTCTATCCATGGTATATGAGCCAGCTTTTTGGAGCCCATTACCTATGGTGGGATACCTTGCTCAGCCTTCATGTAGGGGGTAGGGGCTTCATCCTGCCTCAACTTGTTGTTCAGTTAATTCCCCAGGGAGGCTTCAGTTAATTCCCCATGGGAGGCTTTACACTAATATGGAGTGGATGGGAGATGGAGTGGTTGGGAGGTGTGGGAGAGCAGGAGGATTGGAGGGAGGAGGAACTGTAATTTGTATATAAAATGAATTAAAAAATTAAAATATAAAAAGGAGGAAAAGGCATGAAGATAGAGGGGGAGACAGAAGACTTTAGGAGATAGACAGCTGTAGGGGAATGGAGAGGAAATAAGTATGAAAAAGTACTGCTATATAATAGTGAGTAAGTGAGTGACCTGACAATGGTACCAGGTTCAAGTTTCATATTTTGGAAGAGAACATGAGACCAATCAGAAAACAGTTGTTTACACCCATGATGTACATGCCACCATTTACCAGTGGTTGTGCCTTGCCATTGACAGTCTTTATTGTAGTTCACAGTGATCATAGCTAGGTGAAACTGGTGGCTATTTTTTTCTACTCCAATAATGTACACAGTACTGTCCAGCACTTCAAAACCAAGCCAGTAGGAACAAAGCATCCTGCTTGATTCTCTGTGTTCTGTGACTCAAGTGTTCAGTATCTTCAATGATGAGTTTTTTTTTTTTGTATGTGTATAAGTTTATTTCATAAAATTATGAATAACAATAGAGTATTAGCATGCATTAAAGATGAGTACAATGTATATGAAGATGACTAAGGAATCAAGCATACTTGTGGGAAAGATGATAACTTCTTTTTTTTTTTTATAGAGTATTTTTTATTTAATTTTATATAACAAAGTCCAATTAAATGAAAACAAACATTTATACACAATATTTGGGAATTTGGGCGTCGTTCTTTCCAAACTACTTCCTGCTGGTAAGGGGGCACTGTCTCTTGGGGGATTCGAAGAAGATTCAGATATCCTAGCTGTAGTCTGTAGGGCTGTTTTGTCCAGCTGTTTGGAATGTAGGATCAGCTTGTACTCTGTTTCAGGCGGTCTGGTGTGATCAAACCACATTAGTCTGGAAGGAATCCACATCTTTTCATTTTCTGTGGAAACAAAAATAGAAATACTTTTCCCCAGTAACTTGTTCTTCAACTTAAATTTTGGAGTCAAAGCGTTTTTTTTTTTTTTTTTTTTTTTTTTAATTATTTTACATGTCGATCCCAGTTCCCTCTCCCTCCCTCCCTCCCTCCCCCCAAGCCCTCCCTGCCTCCTTCCCTCCCTTTTGCCCTCTCTACCCTCTCCCATACACTCTAAACACCCTCCCCTCCCAACCCCCCACCACAATACCATATGTAGGGGAATGCCATCCAGTTGGGGTCATGTAGATCTGACAGGTCCTGTGAAGTAGGGACTAGGGCTTCTCTCCTATCTCTAGAATAAGGCAGTTATCCCTCCATGGGGGATATGTTTGCAAAGTCCTTTTGTGCACCAGGGATACATCCTGGCTCCACTGTCTGAGGTCTCTTAGGCTGCTCAGACCTTCTGGCTGAGACCCATATTCCGGGGGGTCCGAGTCAGACCCCTGTTGGCTTCCCAGCTATCAGTCTAGTGGCCCTTAGCTCCTCCTTGTACAGGTAAGCTGTCTCTATGTACTTCTACCGCATGGTCTTGTCCTCTCCATCTGCTTCTGGGTTCTAGTTTGACTCAGTGTTTATGTATGGGTGTTTGCTCCTGTTTTCAACAGGCATTAGTTGAGGACTCCATGGAGAAGTTAGTTGTTGATCTCACTCTCCGGGAAGGGCATTTATGATAGCCTATCCACGGAAGCTGAGATTGTTAGTTGGGAGCAGTCTTGTAGTTCCCTCGACCTTTCTTTGTGTTCAGCTTTATCTTCAAACCAATATTGGCTCCCTCTTTTATGTTCTCTCTCTCTGTCTCTGTCTCTCTCTCTCTTTCCTATTTTCCATTCCTAACCAGGCTCAATCCTCCTGGTCGCACATGCCTTCCTCTCCTCCCTCTCATTTTCTCCTACTTCTCTCTCCATTAGCTGTCCTCCCCCACTATACCTGAGGTCTGGGGGACTTGTCCCTTCCCAGTTCTGTGAGGGACTTTATATGAATCTCTTAGAATACAACTTGTATCCTAGTTCCTCTGGTGATGTGAATTATAGGCTGGTGATCATTTGATCTAGGTCTAAAATCCATATATGAGTGAGTACATACTGTGTTCCTCTTTTTGTGACTGGGTTACCTCATTCAGGATGGTTTCTTCAAGTGCCATCCACTTGCCTGCGAATTTCAAGATACCATTATTTTTTTCTGCAGAGTAGTATTCCATTGTGTAGATGTGCCACATCTTCATTAACCATTCTTCAATTGAAGGGCATCTAGGTTGCTTCCAGGTTCTTGCTATTACAAATAGTGCTGCTATGAACATAGTTGAACAGATGTCTTTGTTGCATTGATGTGAATCCTTTGGGTATATGCCTAAGAGGGGGGATTGCCGGGTCCTGTGGTAAACTAATTCCCATTTTCCTGAGGAACCGCCATACTGATCTCCAAAGTGGCTGTATGAGTTTGCGCTCCCACCAGCAGTGGAGGAGTGTTCCACTTTCTCCACATCCTCTCCAACATAAGTCATCACTGGTGTTTCTAATTTTAGCCATTCTGGCAGGGGTAAGATGGTATCTCAAAGTTGTTTTGATTTGCATTTCCCTGATAGCTAAGGATGTGGAGCATTTTCTTAAGTGTCTTTCAGCCTTTTTGATTTCCCCCATTGAGAATTCTTTCTTCAGTTCTGTACCCCATTTTTTAATAGGGTTATTTGGTGTTTTGTTGACTAGTTTCTTGAGTTCTTTGTATATTTTGGAGATCAGCCCTTTGTCGGATATAGGATTAGTGAAAATCTTTTCCCAGTCAGTGGGCTGCCGTTTGGTCTTGTCAACTGTGTCCTTTGCCTTACAGAAGCTTCTAAGTTTGAAGAGGTCCCATTTATTAATTGTTTCTTTCAGTGTCTGTGCCCCTGGAGTTATGTTCAAGAAGCGGTCTCCTATACCAATTTGTTCAAGGGTACCTCCTACTTTCTCTTCTAAGAGGTTCAATGTGGCTGGATTGATGTTGAGGTCTTTGATCCATTTGGACTTGAGTTTTGTGCATGGCGACAGACATGGGTCTATCTGCAGTCTTCTACACACCCTCATCCAATTGTGCCAGCACCATTTGTTGAAGATGCTGTCTTTGCCCCATTGTATAATTTTAGCTGTTTTGTCAAAAATCAGGTGTTCATAGGTGCATGGATTAATATCAGGATTTTCAATTCGATTCCATTGGTCTACCTGTCTATTTTTATGCCAATACCAGGCTGTTTTCAGAACTATAGCTCTGTAGTAGAGCTTAAAGTCAGGAATGGTGATGCCTCCTGATGTTCCTTTATTGTATAGGGTTGTTTTGGCTATCCTGGGTCTTTTGTTTTTCCATATAAAGTTGATTATTATCCTTTCAAGGTCGGTGAAGAATTGTGGTGGGATTTTAATGGGGATTGCATTGAATCTGTAGATTGCTTTTGGTAAGATTGCCATTTTTACTATGTTTATCCTACCTATCCAAGAGCATGGGAGGTCTTTCCATTTTCTGGTATCTTCTTTAATTTCTTTCTTTAGAGTCACAAAGTTCTTATTATATAGATCTTTTACTTGTTTGGTAAGTGTTACACCAAGATACTTTATGTTGCTTGTGGCTATTATAAAGGGTGATGTTTCTCTGATTTCTTTCTCTGCCTCTTTGTCGTCTGAAAAAAATAGGGCTACTGATTTTTGTGAGTTTATCTTGTATCCTGCTAGTTTGCTGAAGGTGTTTATCAGCTGGAGGAGTTCCCTGGTAGAGTTTATTGGGTCGCTTATGTAAACTATCATATCATCTGCAAATAGAGACAGTTTGACTTCTTCCTTTCCAATTTGGATGCCCTTGATCTCCTTTTGTTGTCTTATAGCATTAGCTAGAACTTCTAGTACGATATTGAAGAGATATGGAGAGAGAGGACAGCCTTGTCTTGTTCCTGATTTTAGAGGAATTGTCTTAAGTTTCTCTCCATTCAGTTTGATGTTGGCAGTTGGTTTGCTGTATATTGCTCTTATTATGTTTAGGTATGTTCCTGTTATCCCTGACCTCTCTAATACCTTTATCATGAAAGGGTGTTGAATTTTATCGAAGGCTTTTTCTGCATCTAGGGAGATAATCATATGGTTTTTCTTTTTCAGTTTGTTTATATGGTGGATCACGTTGATAGATTTTCGTATGTTAAACCATCCCTGCAATCCAGGTATGAAGCCTACTTGATCATGGTGGATGATTTCTCTGATGTATTTTTGAATTCGGTTTGCCATTATTTTATTGAGTATTTTTGCATCGATGTTCATCAGGGATATTGGTCTGTAGTTTTCTTTCTTAGTTGTGTCTTTGTGAGGTTTGGGTACCAAAGTTATTGTGGCCTCATAAAAAGAGATTGGCAATAAACCTTCTGTTTCTATCTTGTGGAACATTTTGAGGAGTAGTGGTATTAGTTCTTCCTTGAATGTCTGGTAGAATTCTGCACTGAATCCATCTGGCCCTGGACTTTTTTTTCGTTGGAAGGCTTTCGATGACTGCTTCTATTTCATTTCGGGTTATAGGTCTATTTAAGTTGTTTGTCTGTTCTTGATTTAATTTTGGTAAGTGATAGTTATCCAGAAACTTGTCCATTTCCTTTGAATTTTCAATTTTTGTGGAATACAGATTTTCAAAGTATGACCTGAAAATTGTCTGGATTTCCTCTGTGTCTGTTGTTATGTTCCCCATTTCGTTTCTGATTTTGTTAATTTGCATGTTCTGTCTCTGCTTTTTCGTTAATTTGGATAAAGGTTTATCAATCTTGTTGATTTTCTCAAAAAACCAACTCTTTGTTGCATTGATTTTTTGTATTGTTTTCCTGGTTTCTATTTTGTTGATTTCAGCCCTCAAGTTGATTATTTCCTGGCGTCTGCTCCTGCGGGTGAATTCGCTTCTCTCTGTTCTAAGGTTTTCAGTTGCACTGTTAATTCATTTATGTGACTATCCTCTGTTTTCTTCATATGGGCACTTAGTGCAATGAACTTCCCTTGTAGCACTGCTTTCAAGGTGTCCCATAAGTTCGGGTATGTTGTATCCTCATTCTCGTTGAATATTAGAAAGTCTTTAATTTCTTTCTTTATTTCTTCTTTGACCCAGGAGTGGTGCAATTGCACATTGTTAAGTTTCCATGAGTTTGCAGGTTTTCTGCTATTTGTATTGTTGTTGAATTCCAATTTTAAAGCATGGTGGTCCGATAAGATACAGGGGACTATTTCTATTCTCTTGTATCTGTTGAGGTTTGTTATGTCTCCTAGTATGTGGTCGATTTTAGAGAAGGTTCCATGTGGAGCAGAGAAGAAGGTATATTCTTTTGTCTTTGGATGGAATGTTCTATAGATGTCTGTTAGCCCCAGTTGAGACATAACTTCTGTTAATTCTTTTGTTTCTTTGTTGAGTTTCTGATTTGTGGTCCTGTCTAGTGTTGACAGTGGTGTATTGAAGTCTCCCACTATAAGTGTGTGAGGTTTTATATGAGCTTTGAGTTTTAGTAGTGTTTCTTTTATGAATGTGGGTGGCTTTGTATTAGGGGCATAGATGTTCAGAATTGAGACTTTGTGATGATGGATTTCTCCTGAGATGAATATGAAATGACCGTCTTCATCTCTTTTGACTAGTTTTGGTTTGAAGTCTAGCTTGTTAGATATTAGGATAGCTACGCCTGCTTGCTTCTTATTTCCATTTGATTGGAAAATCTTTTCCCAACCCTTTACCCTGAGGTAATGTCTATCTTTGGAGCTAAGATGTGTTTCTTTTATGCAGCAGAAGGATGGGTTCTGTCTTCGTATCCATTCTGTTAATCTGTGTCTTTTTATAGGTGAGTTAAGACCATTAATGTTGAGGGTGAGTAAGGACCATTGATTGTTGATGGTTGTTTGATTTAGGTTTGTTGTTGGCAGTGGTATTGTGAATATATTTGTTCTGCTTCACCCTAGGTTTCTGGTGTAGTTGGATTATCTGTTGCCTACATTTTTGTGGGCGTAGTTACCTTCCTTGGGTTGGAATTTTCCTTCCAATACTTTCTGTAGGGCTGGATTTGTAGATACATATTGGGAAAATCTGGTTTTGTGATGAGTTTTATGCTGAATTTATTGAGGGCAATCAATATCACTGGTAATGATCTGTAATATTCAAGGGCCTATGTGACATCATTGGCCAACAACTCCAAAAAAGTAAATTATTCTTGCTACTGGATTTTTTTACTTGTTAGTCTCTGGTGTCTTGATAGGGGCACTGTAACCCATTTACAGGGTAGGTCCATTAATATATACATATATATGTAGTTCACTTACTATTTTACCCTAGTATAATAATGAGCATCTAACCCTATCAAAATGAGGATCACTATTTTTTAAATTGGAGAATGTATCTTAGATGTCAGATTCTTTAATGTACAAAACAATAGCCAAATATGCAATAGATTATTGTAAATACACAAGACCCTGGTAAATATATTAAAATATGGTTCAATTAATAGTAACAATATCATCTAATCCATACAAGATGCCTTCTCAGGCACTGTCCTAGAACTTACTATGCAGGGGCTTCTGCTTTCTGAACTTAGTAATTAGGAAAGCTGAACCAACAATTATAATAATTACTGATCATTAGGTAAATATATATTGAGCTTAAAGAAATAACATTAATCATGTAATTATTGTTTACTAAGTAAATTAAAATAATTTCATAGAAGTTAATAGCACTTACTATGTATCATGTATCAGAGTTCCTACAGTTTTCTAGCTATTAACTAATTTAATCCTCAACTCTTGTATGAGGTAAGAGCTAGGACTGTCTCTAGAGTGAGAACTTAGTCCAGTCCATGTAACTCACAGGTGGTGAAGCAGGTTACCTTACCCTCTGTGAACTTTTTTACCATCTGTAAACTAGGAATGGGGTGCAAGGGAAAATAGATTTTATAGAGAAAAATTGCAAACCATATTTTTATTCTTTTGATGCCATTTCTAATGTCACTATTACACTGATAATATGCTTTGATAGTACTACAGAACAACCAGGAATTTTAAGTTGGTAATCTCGAGACATTTTGCTGTCTTCCTGGAAAGAAAGTCCCAGTTTCTATGTTATTCAGAGTTCCATATTGCAGGAAATAGCTTTGCTAACTTTGAGGCTACTGGGAAGTGCTTAGTTCAAAATGAAATGGGATGTATGTTCATACATCCATACATTATAACTGCAAGATCTTGAGGTGTTGTTGAAGCAAGTAAAGATTGTTAAAGAAAAACAACTGAGCCAAGAGAGGCAAATTTATTTGAAAGTTTTCCTTCTGACTAGGCTTATCTGTACCCTTTGCTCACCTTCCTACTAGAAAACCATTGCTCTCTCTCTCTCTCTCTCTCTCTCTCTCTATATATATATATATATATATATATATATATATATCCCTCTCTGCCTATCTGTCCATGTCTCTGTCTCTTTACCACCTTTCCCAGAGAGAAAGGTTAAATTATAAGAGTATAAGAGTATAACATTGAAATGATTAAAAACTTGTCACTTAGGATAAAAACTCAGTAGTATGAGACTTTCTAATGGTTCCAGAAACTTTTAAAGAAAAAAATTTTAAATAGCTTCAGCAAGGTATAACTTGATAAGTTTTGACATACGTAACCATTTATTCAAGATAGTGATTTTAACCATTGCCCCCAAAAGGTTCTTCATTTCCCTTTACAACTCCTCTATCCAACCACCTTCCTACCTTCTCTACCCCAAATCCCAGGCAACTACTGTGCTCCATTCTGTTACCCTTCATGAGACTTTTATGGACAAAAGTTCATTCAATATGTACCCTTTGATTATTTTAAGATATATCCATTTTGCTACATTCATCGATAGTTCAGTCCTTCTTATTGCAGGATAGTATTCATCAACACCAATTGTTTCTCTGCTAAACTTTGGTGATGTTAATTTTGGGGGGGATATTAAAAATAAAATATCTGTAAATATTCGAGGGAATCTGACTGCTCCTATGCTTTTATTTCTCTTAGAAGGGCAAATGTCGTCTAAGAGTTTAATGTTTAATTTATAGAGTAGGATTACATTTATATTTTCAAATGACCATTGACCTGTTCTGAAAGACTTGTACCATTATAGTCTCACACTACATTAGAATTCCAAACCTCTATATCTTAACTCAGTGTGCTCTATCTTTAGTTATTTCACTAGGTGTGTCAGAGTATCTCTGGATTTAATTAGTCTATGTAATAATTTACTGTCTTCATCACCTCTAAATGCGTATTTAATACTTGTATATATACAAGTTGAATTACTTACACAGATCTCTTATCCTAACTTGACTGTTCTCTTTTAATTGTTTCTTTTTATTTTGTATTTTGTATTTCTCTTCTGAGAGATAATAATAAATTACAACAAAATAAAATATAGTAATATTTTCCTGATCACCCCAACTAGGAATCTAAGCAGTAATGGGGAGGCTACCTTAAATGCTCTTCCCCTATAATGAGAATGATGACTACCTTAAATATTATCCTAGAGCCTTCATCCAGTAGCTGATGGAAATAAAAGCAGACACCCACAGCTAAGCACTGAGCCAAACTCCTGGAATCCAGTTTCGGAGAGGGAGAAGTGACAAACAAAGGGGTCAAGACCATGCTGGGAAAACTCACAAGAAATAGCTGACCTGAGCAAGTGGGAACTCATGAACAGCTGGGGAACTAAACCAGGTCCCCTGAATGTGGGTATCAACAAGGAAGACTGGGCAGTCTATGGGGCTTCTGGCAGTGGAACCAGGATGTATCCATAGAAAATGAATGGACTTCAGGGGCCCATTTCCCATGGAGGTATTCTCATTTAGCCTAAAGACACAGGGGAGGGCCTAGGCCCTATCCCAAATGACTTGACAAATTTTAATGATTCCTTATGGAAGACCTCACCCTCCCTGGGGAGTGGATGGGGGATGGGATGGAAGGGGTTCAGAGTGGGGCATGGGAGGGTGGGAGGGAGAGGGAACTGGGATTGATATGTAAAATAAGATTGTTTCTAGTTTAAATAAAATTTATAAAGATATATAGTACTATAAAACATAAACTATCACATCAAAGTTGGACAAAACAAACAGAAGGAAAGGAGCCCAAAAAAGGCACAGGAATCATTGCACACTCAAGAATCTCATAAGAACACTAAATCAGAAGCCATACTATATACACTGAGGACCCATGCAGATCCATACAGATCCTATCCATGTAATTTCAGTCTTCATGAGTTCATGTGAGCTTAGATCATGTTGATTTGCAGAGCTTTGTTGTTTTCTTGGTGTCCTCCAACCCTCTGGCTTTAACATTCTTTCTGCTGACTTTTCTCTGGGGTTCCTTGAGCTCTGAGGAGAAGGATTTGATGGAGATAACCTATTTAGGGATGAGTTTTCCAAGGTCTTTCAGTCCCTACATAATATCTGATCTTAATTTGTTCCCATCAGCTGCAGGAGAGAGCATCTCTGATAATAGCTGGTCAAGGCATTGATCTATGAGTACTGCAGAATAACATTAGAAGTTATTTCATTGCTGCCTTTGTTATTTTGTTGCTTTGAATCAATAGTATGTTTCTTTAACACTTTCAAATTACAGTAAATTCATTTAACCATGTTTGCTTTATGAGTTTGTTCTTTTCTTATGGATTGTGCTGAGAGTTACCCCTAACCCATGGTCATGACAATTTTGCATGTAGATATATAATCCATACATACTTTGTATGGGTGTGTGTTATCCATTTGAAAGAAAATATGTAACTTAAAATTTGTTATTTTGAATATTGGATAACCAATATATCAAACAACATTATTTTAAGAGATTTGCTTTGCCTCCACCTAAGGGCCCTGTTTCTTTGTTGAAGATCCTCTGTCTGCAAATCTGTGGATTCCCAGATTGTTTTCTGTTTTGCTCACCTTTACTTTCAAAGTCAGGAAATCCTGAAGGTTTTGTTGTTGTTGTTGTTTGTTTCATTGGTTTTGGTTTCTTCTTCTTCTTCTTCTTCTTCTTCTTCTTCTTCTTCTTCTTCTTCTTCTTCTTCTTCTCTTCTTCTTCTTCCTCTTCCTCTTCCTCTTCTTCCTTTGTTTTGTTTTTCAAAGGTGTCTCATAATTACTGGTATTTGGGTTGGGACTCTGTTAAATCTATGAGTCAATTTTCAATATATTTTGTCATTACTGTAATACACTTTTGAAATTTATTCTTTAAGACTGGGCTATAACTTAATTGTATAGCCCTTACTTGGCAAAGGAAAGTCCCTAGATTCCATCTCTAGCATGTTCTAGCATGTTCATACAAACACACACACACACACACACACACACACACACACACACACACACTTCATACATACATTTTTACAGTTTTCAGCAAATTTGGCTTCTGCATATATCTTTCTATGACATTTTTTATCATGATGAAGTATAGTTTATTTCTTTTTATCAGGCCATAATATATAGAGTACAGTTGATTTTTTGTGTTATGTTTACATCTTGCAGGCTTATTAAAATTGCTTAGAACTTTAAGTAGCTTCCCTTAAGACTTCCTGGGATTTTCTGCATACATATTTTTATAATCTAAAATCAAACATAAATTTCATTTCATTTGTTATATTATCCAGAACCTCCCAGGCAATGCTAATAAGAATTAATGATAATGAGAAGTAACAATATATATATATATATATATATATATATATATATATATATATATATATATTGATCTGGGAAAGGATCAAACTCTTTAATTTTTTTCTCTGTTTTTTATTTAAATTAAAACAATCTTATTTTACATACCAATCCCCATGCCCTCATATTCCCATCCTCCCCAGCCATCCAATCCCCCATTTCCTCCCAAGGGAGGGTGAGGCCTCCCAAGGGAGAATGTCAGTATCACATCATTTGGGGCAGGGCCTAGGCACTCCCCCTATGTATCTAGGCTGAAAGCATATCCCTCCATAGGGAATGGTCTCCCAACGTGCATGCAATAGGAATAAATACTGGTTCCACTGTGGAGGTCCCATTGAGTGCTATGGCCTCTCAAGGAATATTCTTAAGTTTTTGTTCCTATGTCAGGAATAGATATTAGTTTTTGTAAAGCATCCCCTCTATACTTATTGTGATGGTGAGCTACAATTTGTCTTATTTTTCTGTTAAAATCTTAATAAAATGATTTATATGCTAACCATCTAGTTTAGCACCTGCTTGCTCATCATTGCCTTTTCTATTTATCATTGATAAATTTGCTAAAATTTTGTTTTAAAAAGAATTGCACCCATAACTGTGAAAGGATTTCAGTGTTGGTTTTCTTGCAATATCCCATCTGGATTGATATAAGGATAACTTTTCTTCCTGCTTTATCTCTTCATTAAACCCACTTTATCTTTTCAATGCATGTGCATTCATCCACAACCATCTTCCCCCTCCATGATGTGTGGAAATTCCATCTCTAAAAGAAGGTTGGAAAAGGGGCACCTTCTTTCTTTATTTGAGAGTTCATTTGAGAGTTATTTTCAATTTTGTGTCCATCCATGGAATCTAGTCAATCAGGTAGCTCATCCTGATTTAGGTGATTTAAGTTGTTTTAAGCCCTGTTACTGCATTTTTTTTTTTTTGCAAATAAAAGATAGTAAAACTAGTCAATAGCAGAAAACAGTTAAATGCACACCTCTTTGTACATGATATGGGGGTGGGGGCAACACTAACTCGGCATAGTGGCTTATTTTTGATGGTATTAGTATTTTTATTGTTTTACATCATGACCACAGTTTCCCCTCCCTTTTGTCCTCCCAATCCCTCTCCCCCCACTTCCTCTCTGCCCCCTCCCATCTATTCCTCTTCCATTTCTATTCAGAAAAGGGCAGGCCACCCATGAACGTTTACCAGAGATTTATATCAAGTTGCAGTAAGACTAGGGACCTCCCTTTGTACTAGTGGGTTACTGAAAACAAAACAAAACAAACAAACAAACAAAAAAAACAGAGAGCTATAAAGTTGGGAGGAGGACACATTTCAGGGAATAGGATAGGATGCAAATAGGGTAGACACAGTCATGTTTAGTTGTATACATGTATAAAATTCTCACAAAAAAGACATTTTTAAAAATTAAACAAAACTTTAAAATAATAATAATAGACTTGGGTGTAGTCCAAGTCTGAAGGCTAAGCTGTGTAGCCCTTGATGCATAGATTTGCCTTGTGGTGTCATGTTTCCTCCAAGAACTATCAATTCCCCCTTTCCACCTGGAATCTTTTCACTCCCTTCCATTGTCTCTTTTCCACCTGCCTTTGCATATCCCATTTCATTATCAACTTCAGGCACTTGCTGAGTGTTGAGTCTTCATAAGCTATGGTGATGCCCAGTGATCTATGGTTTAGTTTTCCATTGCTATAAGATTAGCTTATGACACATGTGTTAAAGCAGTTTTCCTACCAGCCTGGTCCCACAGTCACATTTACCCAAAATAACACACAGAGACACTGTATTATATATAAAGCTGTTGGCCAGTTACTGGTATTTCTTATTGGCTGCCTTTGTCTTAAATATTAACTCAATTCTATCAATCTAAGTATTTCCACGTGGTCTTATCTTAGTGGAGAGAGCGTTCAGACTGTCTCTTTCTCAAGTCTCTGCATTTTGAATCTTCTCTACTAGATCTCCCAGAATCCTCCTTGTCTCCTAGTCTTGTCTGTCATGCCTTCCTATTTGCCAACAGTGCTTTATTTATTAACCAATAAGAAAAAAATATTTACAGAATGACATCTCCCATCATCTCCTCTTTTCTGTCTAAATAAAAAGAAGGGTTTTAACTGTAACATAGTAAAATATATAACAAAACATTTATCAAATAAAAACTATAGTTAACATTATTTAGTCCATTAACATTATCAAGAATTAAAGAAAATATTTTATCATCTATCAAATTTTTGTCAGTCTTAAGTCTTATGTTATGAGTAGGTTTTTTTCCTGCCGGTCTTCTGGTCCCACCGCCACACCAGCCCCAAATAACACACAGAGACACTGTATTTGATAGAATGCTGTTGGCCAGTTACTAGTGTTTCTTATCGGATAGCTCTGTCTTAAATATTGACCCATTTCTATTAATCTAAATATTTCCACGTGGTCTTATCTACCGGAGACAGGGCCCAACATGGTGCTCTCTCTGTCCTCCATCTCAAATCTCCTTACTACTTCCTCTTTCCTCCTAGTCTCCTAGTCCCACCTATCTTGTTTTCCTATTGGCCAACAGTGCTTTATTCATTAACCAATATGAGAAACATATTTACAGAATGACATATCCCATCGTCTCCTCTTCTCTGTCTAAATAAAAAGAAGGGTTTTAACCTTAGCATAGCAAAATATATCACACAACAGTTACCAAATAAGAATCATAGTTAACAATAGTTAGTCCATTAACACTTAGTAAGATTTAAAGAAAATAT
Source organism: Phodopus roborovskii (assembly GCF_943737965.1). NCBI lineage: Eukaryota > Metazoa > Chordata > Mammalia > Rodentia > Cricetidae > Phodopus > Phodopus roborovskii. Next base: position 3,944,979 of record NW_026126480.1, read on the forward strand.
TCTATCCTATATCCTATCTTTGTGAGTCTAAAGTCTTATATGTAACTTATCTTTAATCCTATCTAAGGAAAATTATAACCATAACTATCTGTCTTCAATTCCTTCAAAGACCACAGAAGGATAATATATAAACTCTAGAAATGACAGGGACATCTTACTACCTGATCAGTCACCTAAAGTTCTTCTGTAATGTTCCATCTTCAGACTATAGACCATACTGTGTCTGGCAGACTCCTCAGCAAAGCAGAAAACTTTAAACTGTCAACCAGTAATGGAATTTTGTCAGTCACTTTTCTCTGTGTCCTGCAGACGGTCTGGTAGACTCTTCCATGAAGCAGGAACCCTGTATCAATGTCCATCTTGTATCAGCAGTCACTTTCCTGTGAGTCCTGCATGTCCAGTTTATACAACAAACAGTACATTCAAGAGTAGTATTTTGCCCAAATGATTAGTCTTGCCATATTGGAAGTAAACTCCATAACAAGTATCTTTGATGTCCATCTTCCTTTTTGACGCAGGTGGTGTTGCCAGGAGCAGTTGTGTCTCACTGTTAAGAAAAACCCTAAACCATTTTAAATGCCATATTCTGTAGGCCTTTGAAAGGTTTGAAGACTGCCTATCCATTTGAAATATATCTCTGTATATCTAGAAAACCTAACTAACTTAACTATAAGTTTTGACTATTATAGTTTACTATCTATAATCTGTACTAAATTATACATTACATTTTTAAATGAGCTATGTAAACACAATACCTAAACAAGAGGAGAAGTACACTTATCACAAAATTGACCTTAATTTGTATGAATAAATGAAAATTCATTTTAAACAAAGTATTCATTTCTATGCCATAATCCCCTTTTTTGGCTTTAAAAAGAGATTGGTTGTGAACATTAACCATTTATAACCAACCCCATTTAAATGAAAACAAATATTTATACACAATATTTGGGAATTTGGTCGTCATTCTTTCCAAACTGCTTCCTGCTGGTAGAGGGCACTGTCATGGGGATCCTAAGAAGATGCAAAATCCTGGCTGTGGTGGTCTGCAAGGCTGCCTTGTCCCAGCTATTCTGAATGTTGGATCACCTGGAACATTGCTTCATGGGGTCTTACCCAGCTACTTTTTTTTTTTTTTTTTTTTAAAAACACTTTATCCTGTTCTTTTTCTCTCCCAAGCCTACGTACATTTTAAAATACATTGTATACCTTTAGAGGTTTTTCTTTATCTAAATCTGTCTTTACTGTAAATCTTTATCTTTTTCTGGCCATGAGTCTTTTATCTGGTAAACAACATTGCTAAAATGAAAGCCACAGCTGTATTAGCCGCAGTCTATCCAAGATGGTGGGGCTATATTCATCACCAGCACCAAGAGCTGTGCTCATTGCCTTGGTTAAACATCATGCTTCTGGATTGGTGATGTTGTCACTGCCACTGCCAGCTATTGTACACACCATTAAGTTGTTAGCAGGTTTTCAGGAAACCTCACTTAAAGGAGCTGTGCAAATTTCTGCTTGTCTCTAGCAAAACAGAGTCCAACCGAGAAAAATGCTGCTACCAAGAGACTCCTCTGTTTTTGTTTGTTTGTTTATTTTCTGAGTTTTTTGTTTGTTTGTTTCTAAAATCTATTTTTAAGCTTTTGTCAAGTTTTAAGTGAAAGTTCTAGGACCCCACATTGTAGGCGCCATTTTGTTATGACCAGTTTTCCACAGTTGCATCTGGCCCAAATAACACACAGAGATACTCTATGAGATATAATGCTGTTGGCCAGTTACTAGCATTTTTAATTGGCTAGCTCTGTCTTAAATATTAACTCAATTAATTCTATCAATCTAAGTATTTCCACATGGTCTTATCTTACTGGAGAGAGGGTCCAGACTGCTTCTCCCTCAAGTCTCTACATCTTGAAACTTCTCTAATACATCTCCCAGAATCCTCCTTGTCTGCCTATCATGCCTTCCTATTTGCCAACAGTGCTTTATTCATTAACCAATAAGAGAAACGTATTTATAGAATGGCATCTCCCATCATACATGGATGTTTTAGAGTTGTTTTTTGTTTCTTTGTTTGTTTGTACCAATCTGTCATCCTTACTATTGCACTAAAATTTCTTAAAAATGGATTTAACTTTTTATATGTCCATTCACGCCAAGAATTTTCACAAAGTACTGCACACAGAAGATGATTTGTGTGGTTATAAACTAAGTGAATAGATATGTTAATAGAGATCTAGAGAACATTTTTGTGTTTACTTTCTACAGGTAGATTGTGAATTCTATGACTTTTAAATTAAAGATTAAGAAAAATAGGACTTTTAGGAGCTTCTGATCAAATTGTCAATAAAGTCTCTCGAACAAAAGGCATGACTAGGACTCAGAAACTGCTCTCTAAAATAACAGTGCTGTTTTGCTCAAGGGAATTAGAAAAGATTGGTGAGAATTTTGGAAAGGTGACTTTAAAAGCAAAAGTGTTTTTTTTTTTTTCCCAGTCACTTCCTAAGAAATTCAGAACATTTACTAGTGAGGGAATATTTTCGGGAAGTTGTGGGCTGGCCAGCCAACAGTGCATGAAGCAGCAGCATGTGGCTGGGGCAGATGGGAGTGGATAAGGGCAGGAATAAAGGCAGAGGAGGGACTGTGGGTGTGAACTGAACAGAACACCATGAATGAGAAAAAGAAAAGGTTGGTTGAGTTGATATTGAAAAGCAACCTGTTTGATGGCAATAGCCATATGGTATACACTCACAATACTAAGGAAATACAATCTTCCTACCAATTTACGCAGGTAAAAAGTCCTGAAGGGTCAGTTGTACCTCCAGTTCCTTCAAATGTATGTATGTATGTATAATGTAAATGAGATAAGAAGAAGAGTCTGGGCATTAGTTTGGAGGACTTTTATACTACAAGGTCATTAGCATGTACAAATGCACCATCACCAGGGTACAAAGGCAGAAAAACTAGGTAACCCAAATCATTCAGGTCTTCCAAAAATAATACAGAAGGAATCTTTCATTTGTGCAACCAGGCTACTTCCTACACTTATACCTTGCTTTACACTATTTGGGATTTTGAGGTCAATTGAATGTACAGTGTATTCATTATGTTATGTATTTTTCTCCATTCACCTTTTCCCTCTCACAATGGTTGTGAAACTATTTTGAGCATCTGCATTCCTGACCACCTTGCTACAAGTCAGCATTTTCTTCAAAATGCTTTCCCCCTACCTCAGCAACCCCTTAGAGACTCTGGAGACTGTGGCAGGGTGCTGTCTTTGGTAAGAGAAAATCATAAAATAATATATATTGAAAGCCTATTTATATTCTGCTTATTGACTATATGAGTCTTTTTGTTGTTAAAGTACACAACATATTTCTTTGGAATTAACACATGCTAACTTTGTGCAGACAACTCTTAGATCCAAAAAATACAACAAGTCATGGCTGTCCTTACATTATCTCTGTGAATGCTCTCTAAAACAAGAAATAAGTACGACTATTTTCCTATGCATAAACACCACAAAGTTCTTTTAACCACTTTTAAATTCTAAAATATACAGCTGGCCTTATTTGATTATCATAAGCTTTCTGATTAGTCTTTAAGGGATAATCTCAGAAGCGGAATTTGTGGTGCTGAAAGGTGATAATAAACTATAAAAACATTCTATCAGTTCTGTCTTATCTTACATGAGAGCTGGAGATATTGTGAGTGTGCATGCATTTCTCACATAGTAGACAAGTGCAGGTACCTGCCTGGGTGCATTGCATATTATCCATTTGGTGCCATTTTACTATTTTTCACATTCTACCTCTGTAGCCTGCCACCCAAAGCTTGTGGTAGAAGTATTTCTCACCACTATCTGCCTCCTACTTCCTACCCCCACACACACTTATGGTATGTGCAGTTTTTCCAGACCCATATGAAGACAGGGGAACACTGATAGGATTGCTTCTCACAAGTGTGGGAATGAAAATACTGCCCAGTGAAAACATCTGTCTCTATTAAAGTCATGCCCAGTTATCCCTCCCCCCAAGAAATGTTCTGATTAACTTTTTTTTTTAAGTCTTAAGATAGCAGTTTGTATAGCCGATCTAATTAAGAAGTTTATGTAACAGATCTGCAGGCTTTTTTTTTTTTTTTTTTTTTTTCCTACTTCAACTGAGTTCTTTGAGCTCAGTTAGAATGTTACCGGCTTTCGATATGCAACGGCCAAGTGCTTCCCGAGCTGAGAATTATCAGCTTTTGTGGGATACAATTGCTTCCTTAAAACAATGTGAAGAAGCTATGCAACATGCATTCATTCCGGTAAGGAAAATGCCTTATTTCCTAAGGGATTCTTTTATTCATCTCATTTGTTCTTGTTAGATTAGAAAGAAAAGCATTCTGTGTATTTAAAAGTGTACCAACTCTGTAGTTCTTGCTCAGGATAAATGTGTATCTGTTATTGTCTACTTTGTATGAATTCTGGATTCTTTATATTATCAAACATTTGATCAATGAGAGAAAGTAAGAGTGATCCAAATTAATACCATGAGGACAGTAGTTTCTACAGTGGCACACACTAAAGATGGAATGTATAATATTGTATTTCTCATACTAATATTTGAAGATACTTGCAGTTTATACTTCCTGGCTGGTACACAAAATGTATTCAGAGTACCTTGACTATCTTTGGCAGGTTGTCTTGATAGACCCATCAGGAGGTCATTAAGTAGCTTTCAATTTCATGTAGTGTGCTGGTTTGAGTAAACTACAGATTACAGATTCTCTTACAAGTAAAATCATTTCTTCAGTACTAATGCTATCCTTTCAGATCTGTAAACAGCCCAATAGAATGGATAGATACAAAAATGATTCATTAAATGAATGGCACCAAATGGATAATATGCAATGCATCCAGGCAGGTACCTGCACTTGTCTACTATGTAAGAAATTCATGCACACTCACAGAGTCTTTAAGTATCTCCAGCTCTCATCTAAGATAAGACAGAACTGATAGAACTTTTTTTGTAGTTTATTATCACCTTTCAGCACCACAAATTCCTCTTCTGATATTATCCCTTAAAGACTAATCAGAAAGCTTATGATAATCAAATATAAAAATGATTTCTCCTCATACAATTTATCAGCTAGGGGGATGAGGCTGACTAGAGGTGGTCGTAGCCTGAGATGACTTGAATAATACCTGGAAGTAGTGTAGTTGATTCTTTTGGTTTAATGTGTTTTCAAAGTTTTGAGATAGAAAATAAAGAATGAGAGAACATTCTTCAAATGAATCCTTATTAAAAATCATGATAAACTCTTATATTTTTGGTTGTGAGCCTAGCCTTTAATGGCTGAGCCATCTTTTCAGCCCAAGACAGCTGACTTTAACAAGGAGGAGCTAATGGGCCCCCAGACTGACAGCTGGGAATCCAGCATTGGACTGACTCAGACCCCCTGAACATGGGACTCAGTTAGAAGGCCTGGACAGGCTAAGGGACCTCTGACAGTAGAACCAGGATCCCTGGTGCACAAAAGGACTTTGGGAGCACATTCCCCATGGAGGGATACTCCCTTAACCTAGAGGCAGGAGGGAGGGCCTAGTCGCTACTCCAAATCACTTAACAGATTTTGATGACAGCTCCTGGAAGGCATCATTCTACCTGTGAAGTGAGGGTGGGGGAATGGGCATGGGAGGGTGGGATAGAGAGAGGGAGGGAGATGGAACTAGGATCAACATGTAAAGTAAGAAAAATAAATAAATAAATAAAAAGAAAATGAAAAGTTCTGGAAATAAAGTGATTTAAAGTTTGAGTTTATGTAAAATGTACATGGAGTCACTGTGAATAATTTAGTATAATACATAGCAAAATATATATGAGTGATGACATCATTACAAATATACTTTATTTCATTAGCAAAAAATATTATGATAAACTTCTATAAAATATATAATTCATGGCATAGAAACTCAAGAGATATCCTTCTTTCAATAGTTGAAAGCTCCAAATTTTCTATAAAGTTCAGAACACTCTCAAAGTTCTCATACTGGCAAGAATCATGATTTATCTCTGTGTTTTAGGAATCACCTAAATGTTTCAAGGACTGACATATTTGAGTTTCTTCTAATTGAATGCTGTGTTCTTGTGGGATGACTATAGGCCCATCTTGAATATCATCAGCACATGACATGTTTTGTAAAGAACTTTAAAAGCAGGTGTTTAGAAGCTCTCCAGACCATGAAAAGTTATGATTCTGTTTTGAACTAGAACCTGTGTATTAAGTTTCCTTCTATGTTTGTCAAACTCTTCTCTGTTTTATGAAGAAAAGTTTGCTACTCTGCAAGAATCCCCAGCATCTACTCCTTAGGCAACAATTGCTTTCTCCATTCAGGGTTGCTAGTCTGAGCCTCTAATTTATCTTCAAACATATTTAAGTATTTTACTCTTGGTCTTCCTCATATTTTGTAAGTTTTCAGGGAGAGGTAAAAAGAAACATTAGAAGAAAGAACTGAAATATTTTATTTTCTGTTCTTCTGTCTTGAACTCTGTGATTTAACTCAGTGCCCAACACAGAAAGTGCTCAGTAAGCATTTGAGAAAAGTAAAATTCCAAATTGGGAATTCCAATCTACATGACACTTTATCAAGCATTTTCTCTTTATTGACCCTTTAAAATAATTTCTATGTGAACCAGTGTAGAAAAAAACAATAATTCTTTATCTGATCACTGCAGATAGGATAGTGGTACAGACAGTTATATCTTAATACATGGAATGTGCCCCTATGTGAAACACAACTGTGAAGTCAGTTCTGATATCTCATGAACTACTCTGTCTTCTACTCCAATATCTCTTCCCAACATCTGCTCGTATATACATACACATAAACATACCAAATTGTCATTTTAGTGTGAAATTCCTAATGTTTCAAACATTTTCTAATACTTTCATAATATATACATTTATTAAATGTATATATCACAATTTATGAAAAATATAAGAAACTATAGTGAATGTTAAAATAACAAGAAAATACTTTTTAAATTGAGCCTCAATTTAGTTTAGTCAGCTTATTTTAAACTTTAAAAAAGGACTTTATTTCCAACTATAGGTACTCAACAGTCTTGTGATATACATTTTATATAATTACATATGTATTTATGGAAACATATTTGCATACACAAATATATACATACATAGTTACATATGGAATTTCAGCTTAAAGATACACTTCACTGTGTAGGATATTTTAAACTATGTGTTGGTTCTGTCATATTAAAGAAATGGCAGTTTATTTAACTTGGATAATTGTTCCTTATAAAAATATTTGTAATAATTTTAACAGGTAAATATTTCAAAATGAATGTTGTATAAGAAGTGCAGGTGCATACCAGTGTTGCTGATCTTAGGGAAACTGGCCTGAACAGTTCCCAAGCAAGTAAATGCTCTCCCCTGCATGGACCATGAGAATGTGGATTTAAGCACATGATGAGAATGGTCTGGATCTTAGATGTTCTGGATCTTTTCTCACACAGGGTGACTCTGCATGGGACTTCCATCAATACAGTTTTGTAGACTAATAACGACCCTGATGTATATATAATTTAAAACTATAGTGTATCATACTTTCAAAAGATCACCCCATAACTACATAGCCTGAAATTCAACTTGGTGAAAATAAACTTGGAGAAGCCAATACCTATATCATGTAACTCAATCTAGTCTTTAGAGAAGATTGAAACCAAACTGTGATACCCTTCAATTTCAACTTTTGATTCATGAATCAGATCATGCCCTATAGTAATGAGATAGAAATCAATTTAGTTGGGTTCTTGTGCCCTGACTTTAAAGTATCAACAAAAATTTTTCTTTTGGTATTAAGTGCTTGGCCCACTTAAGCTAATAAATATTTAATGGAGGGATGAGTACAAATCTTTCATGAAATCTTAGTAACTCAATCTATTGTGGAGCTTTGGAGCATCTTTTAGTATCAGACAAATCTAAAGTATTTATATTTTATTAAAGTGATTACATATGTTTGTAAAATAGCCCCGTAGTTAGGAACTCTTTTTCATAAAAACATATCTGTGTGTATATTCACTTATTAGTTTGTTGATCTCATTCCCAATATCTGGAGTCCCTGGGATCTGCTAGTCTCTATTATAATCCCTTTACAAAGGGACACCTACATTTCTTAGTGGCACTATCAATTCATAAGAAACTTTATTGCCTCTTGACTAAATGCTGCCTATTGTCTCTTCCTTCCCTGTGCAGTGTTGATTTCCTTTACATTGTTAGTCATCAAATTGGTATTTAATAAAGTTAAATACACTCTCTTAGTGTATTATCTTGCTACTAGGCACTAGGTTTCTGTCAATCAACGACCAGGTGCAATGGTATTCATTCATCTAGTTCAATATTCTTTGTTCTCAGTTCAGGTTCCTCAGCTCTCCTGCCTCATTGTTCCTCCTATGCCATAAGCCTGACAGTAAATACAGGATTTCTCTTAAGCTATCTCAAGTGGCTTTCTGTGGTTACAACCAGAGAACCTTAGTACAGTGGTTCCAAGATATAATGCAGAAGAAAACAATGTTGAAGAAAATATGAACCTCAAAGTGAGATTCAGTAATTCAAAAAGTGACTCACATCCTCCCTGCATACCTTCCCACAAACCTAACATCACTTGGTACTCTGTTGCCCTCTTTTTGAAGCTCCAATGAACAGTGAGTAGGAAATCAAGTAAAATGTTCTGTGAGATGGCACTGCCATCACCACTTCCAAGTTAGAAAGCTCGTGGAGCCAGGATCCTTTACAAAATCAAATAGTCAGTAAGTCAAGTAGTCCTGGCCTCCTGACACCCATCATACTTGATTTTATCCTTGCCCTTTGGTTGGTTTATTTCAACTTTGGTGATTTGTACTGTAAGTAGTTATAAAGGGGTTTCTTCTGTGTCCCCATGATCCTGTGAACTCCTCTCCAAGGAAAACTATGTGATTCTAATCACTCCCTATAGTCTACACTGCCTAAAACAATACATAAAATATGTTTGCTAAGTGAATCTGTAGTGGCTGATTAATCCATAATTTAAGCGGTGATGAAATGAGGGAAAGGAAGTGATCCTTGTCTCCTGTATTCTCAAATCTGCTTTCCCAGCTCCAGGATGACTTCCCCTGACAGCCGCCGGCTGTTATTCAGGGGCCTGCTTACATCAGCTCTAAATAGCATTGGTTCAGCAATGGCTCCCAGTCCTAGTTCATGGTGTTCCAAGAGTGTTTTGTCCTTTCTGGCTTCTAAACATTACCTGATGCATAATCTTCCATCTTGATGAATTCATTTTTCTGTTTTATTCTTCTAGCCCTCACTTCCTATTCTGGTTAATGATACCGCAATTTTCAATCTAGTAGTTTCTTAAGAAATTCCTAATAGTAAAGAAATAAAGATGACACTTAATATATAGAGACATTTAGTTTAAGGTGGGGGAAGGCACTTAATTAGAAGTGACCTGGATAATTACATCAGTGTAAGGCTGTATGAACATTCTGACATTGCTGGTAAAAGGCAGTGACTTACTGCTTTTTTCATTTTAAGTAAAACAAAAACTATCGCTCTTCTCTACATCAGGTATGTAGTTTTCATTTCATTATCATTTCATCACACACACAGACAGATACAGAATAACTTCCCTATATCCCAGCAATGCTCATTTGTTTTCATTAACTCATCAATTCCAGGCTTTTAGCACAGATATGTGATATTGTACAATAAATAAAATCTGTACTCAGACATTCCCACCTGCCTCACACACTCTGGAAACTGAAAAATATGAACTCCAAAAGTATTTGTCACAGCAAAAACAAAGAAATAAGTTGTTCAGCGTTAACAACAGAAACTTCCACTGTTAGCAAAACAGAATTAAAAGTTGTGTACACCAAAACCTTTCTTGAGCTGGTACTATAATTTATTGGATACTATTAATGTCAAAGCTTCAGTTAAATATTTCTGCTTAGTGGGAGGATGCTCAAAAGCAATGCAGTTTATCTTTTGTTTAAAAAAGAAATCATTAAAGTATAAAGAAAAATATTTGTTCAAGGTGGACACACTAGGAAGAGGCCAGAGATCCAGATCCAGTGACATCTTCACACACACACACACACACACACAAACACACACACACACACACACACACACACACACACTTGGGGGAGAGACTATCTTTCTTTAAAGTCTTGACCTGAAAGAAGGGTTTCAATAGAAAGCATATTGAAGTCATCCAACCTAAGGTGGTTCTCTGCCAGCCATTGTGTCAGATCCAAGTGCATCCTTCAGAGTTAGTGTGTCCTGTGAGATCATTTGACAAACTGTAAATCTTTATCCAGAACATGACTTCTTCTGGATGCGTGCAAGGCTGCAGATGTCTCTCAGAAAATTCCTGGGAATTCCTTTTTTCTTTTTTTTTTCCATTCCTTTCTTTCAGTAGCTCCATAGCCAAAGAAAGGAATACAAGTGTTTGTTTAGAATATATGCATTCATGCCAGAAATGTTAGTCACATTTCCCTACTCTTTGCTTTAACACCGCAGTCTTGAGGTGAAACATGCTTGCATCTAAAACAGATACAATAAATAATAAAAGGAGGCACCAAGGTTAGGAAACATTCTGCTTTTCAGTGCTTTTAGAAGGCCTGGCATGAGCAATTTCATCTTATCAGTTTGAGATTGGGGCTCCCCATGTACCTAGGCTGACCTTAACTTAAAAATCCTCTTCCTTCAGATTCCTACATGCTACAGACATTTGTCAATTTTTGCTTGTATAGAAACTAAAATTTTATTCTACCAATGCTGTTAGTGGGCCTGTTGCTGCCACAAATGGGATTATGGGCAAAATCTATAGTACTATCTTGAGTTTCTTGTTACAGCTTTCACAAAAAAATTATAAATTCAATTAGTTTTTATTGCCAAAAGCTGAAATGACTGGGATCAGAGATAATTCAGTAGCTAGAACTCCACTAGACTCTCCGTCTAGTGTAATGTTTTGTCCTGATTTAGTCTGGGGTAGGCTTAGGACCTGGGTCTAATCTTTGCTCTGCAGCTTTATTCTTTGATATTTACTGAGATGTGAGTTAAACTATGAGGATAGTTCCTAACTAATGTGCTCAGTCAAGGTTGCCCCCATTCTTCTTCTTCTTCTTCTTTTTTTTTTTTAGTTAGTTGATTTATTTTAAATTCATTCTACATCTCAATGACAGTGCTTCCCTCCCCCACCCCCTCCTACTACCCTCCCCTTCTCCCCAGCCCACCTTCATCCACTCCTCCTAAAGGGTAAGGCCTCCTATGGGGAGTCAACAAAGCCTGGCACATTAAGTTGAGGCAGTACAAGCCCCACCCCACTGTATTAAGGTTGAGCACAGCATCCCACCATAGTGAATGGGCTCCCACAAGCTAGCTCATGTACTAGGAATAGATCCTGTTCCTACTGTCAGGAGCTCCTCAGATACACAAAGCTACACCACTGTCTCCCACATTCCCACATGCAGAGGGCCTACCTCGGTCCCATGGAGGCTCCACAGCTGTTGGTCCAGAGTTCATGAGTTCTGATGAACTTGGTTCAGCTGTCTCTGTAGATTTCCCCTACATAATCTTGACTTCCCCTGCTCATATTTTCCCTCCTCCCTCTCTTGAACTGGATTCCCAGAGCTTGGCCTGGTGATTGGTTGTAGATCTCTGCATCTGTTTCCATGAATTAGTGGATGAAGGCTCTATGATGACAGTTGGGGTATTCACCCATCTGAATACAGGAGAAGGCCAGTTCAGGTACCCTCTCTACCATTGCTAGGAGTCTTAGTTAGGGTTATCCTTGTAGATTCCCTGGAATTTCTCTAGCAAGAGGTTTCTTCCTAACCCCATAATGTCTCTCTCTATCAAGATACCTCTTTCACTACTCTCCCACTCTGTGTCCCTCCCCCAGTTCAACCAATCCATTTTCTTATGTTCTCATCCCCTACCCCCTCCTCTTTACCATTCACCTTGTCCCCAGTTTACCCAGGATCTCATTTAATCCCCCTTCCCAGGGCGATGTCTCTTAGGGTTCTCCTTGTTACCTAGCTTCTCTGATGCTGTCAATTGTAACCTAGATATTCTTTGCTTTACATCAAAAATCCACTTGTGAGTGAATAAATAATGTGTTTGTCTTTCTAGTGCAGGGTTACCTCCCTCAGGATGTTTTTTTTTTTTTCTAGTTTCACCTATTTGCCTGCAAATTTTATGATGTCATTGATTTTTATAGCTGAGTAATACTCCATTGTGTTGCCCCCTTTATTATGAATGATGGTGAAGTTTTAGTATTGTTGCAAAGTAACATCTGCTCTCACAAACTATATAATGTGTTCATATAGAATCCCAAAGTCTTTTTATAGTATTTCAAAGATGAACAAAATAACATGCCATTTACATTTAAATGTAATAGCATCATAAAGTTGTGATGTCTTAAACTCCTGTCTGATAAATACTACTATTTGTATTAAAAAGTTAATAATATTCAAAATGTATTTTTATTTAATTGTTTTTACTTAAATTAGAAACAGTCTACCAACTACCATCCCTAGTTCCCTCTCCCTCCCATCCTCCGATTCCCCCCACCATCTCCCCATCCCACTTCCATCCACTCCTCAGAGAGGGTGAGGGCTCCTATGGGGAATCATCAAAGTCTGTCACATGGACAATTGAACTCAGAAATCTTCTAAACCTTAATTGTCAGCTCTGATGTAAGTTAGAGTTTGGTGACACTACTGAGCTCCACCAATCCCAGAAACCACTGCTGAGAACACTTATGGACTCCATGACTTACAGATAAATGCAAACAAGGCAAAGCTTGTATAAATAGGGGTCATAGATGTATATCTTCAAATTTCAAATATCAGATTTAAAAAGAGCTAATCCCCTTTCTGATTTTTTGTTCATGACCATTGTAAAACAAATTGTGGTTTCATTGTGTGTATGTGTGTGTGTGTGTGTGTGTGTGTGTGTGTGTGTCCACAATTTCAATTGACACATAGATCTGTAAAGCCACTGTTTACCTATAACTTTTGACAGAGTTCCTCTGTGTGTATATGCATACATGCATGCTCATCTGTGCATGCACCTTTATCTGCAGGTGCGCATAAATGAATATTCATGTCTGAGGTCAGTCTTGGGTATGAATCCTCACAATACCATGTACCTTGTTTCTTGAGTCAGGGTCTCTCTCTGGCCTGGTACTCATTCTGTTAGTTTGACTGGATGTTTACCTTGGGGTTCTTCTTGTGTATTCCCTCCCAGCTCAGGAATTGCAAATGTGAGCCATTGCTCCTGAGTATTTTACAAGACTTCTGAACATCAAACTTCCTGTGTTTGTACAGTAAGCTCTTTACTTATTAAGCAATCTCTCCAGCCCCAATGTCCCTTCATTTTACCCTGAAACATTGTTAAAATACAGCAAGCAAAAACCTTTGTTAAATACAGACTAACCAACCATTGGAAAGCCTGTACAAAACCAGATGCCAAGAAAAATATATTTCTTCCCTGGGAAGCTAAGGCAGATGCAGGACCAGGATCTGGTTGGCATTTCAGATCTAGAGATTTATAGTCCCCTGGCATGAAGAACAAAGAGTCCATTGCCTATTCAATGACAATGTACAAGGACATCGGCACAATATATTCTCTGCTACCAACAAATGTCAGCAGCATTTAGCAAAACTCTGTTTTCTAAATACAATAATTTCTTCATATGTATCTTTAATATTTTCTTCATGAATCAGATTCCAAGTAGGGTACTGATCCTGAAGCAAAATGGAGATAGGCTACATTATTAGGCATTTAGCATTATCACAGTTGTAAGACAAAAAAAATAAAACTATAATACCCTGTTCCTATTGTCCCCCAAATCACGTGCTGATTTCAGAAGCAAGGCTTACAAGGCTGCAGACCCACTATAGACATGAGCACATTGTGACCAATAACAATTACACAGCAGTGAACTCACAATTCCTCCTGTCTTTCCTAGCATCTTAGCATTTCCTCTCACACAAAAGATTCTTTTTTTTTTTTAATGTTTTACAACTTTCTCCATGACTTTATCTGTATTTTAAACATTATATGATTTAGGATTAAATTATGATCAGTAGGAGTAAAAAAAAGAAGATGGTGGATTTTTTTCCCCTAGAGTTAGGACTTAGAAAACATGGAGAAAAGCAAGACAGGAAGAAAGAACTCAGAAGTCTCTGATTCCATTCAAATCTTTATAGTGCTTTAATAAAGAAAGATCCTTTTTGCTTCTTATTTTGCTTGTTTCTGTTATTAGATTCAGGAATGCTAGGCAAGTGCTCTCCTACTGAACTATATTCCTAGCACGTCCATAGTACACTCTTGAGGCTACAGTTAACCAGTTTACAAAGAGTATGAACACAGAAAATAAGAGTCATTTATAAAGACATTTTCTAAGACATACCTCACCCATTAGCCAATTTGTTAGACACCCTCTTATATCATTCACCCTTATCTCATTAAATTTTTGTTTTTCATTTCAGCCTGCCTTTCTTAAAACCAATGTATAATGATAATAGCAGACCAAGAAGTCATTTCCCTGCAGGAAGATTTGTACATCCTGTGCCAGGCCCCCTCCCCTCCCCAGTGCTTCCCAATAGGGTAAAATTTATGATGAGTGAAATCACATCCTTGATTTGATGCACTCTTAGAGGTCACCCACTGTACTTTTTATTCTTCAGCTAGAAAAATAAATTCAAAGGTTCAGTGAATTACCTTTTTATTCTGAGTTATGAAAGTTGCTGGTTTCAAAGTTGGTATCTCCAGGCTCTGGTTCTTGTCATCTTTTACTAGGGACATAATTCCTTACCTTCACCATGGTCATTTCTGGGTAGATAGTGTATTTGGCTTTTGAAAGCCAGGGAAGTACTACTGAAGATATCAAGTTGACTCTATTATAAATACCTTGAAATGCTTTTGTATCAAAAGCAGGTGTTTATGGAATAAAAGAGGGACAACATGCTTTTACTGTGAAGATAAATCATGAGATATGAAATGAGAGTGTAGTTTGGGGTGGATCTCAGGTTTAAAAATGCTATAGTGTCAGCTTGCTTCTTCCAAGATTTTTGAATCCCCAACTTTTTTTTTTTTTTTTTTGAATTCCATTTCCACATTTTCTCTAAAATCTCTAATTTCTTATGTGATGTGTGGTGGGATTGTAACTTTGGGCAGATAGTGCTGCCAGAAGCTACCTACTGTATTCCAAGCAAAGCAGTTTGAGTGGAGTATAATGGATTTTGAGTCAAGATGACTAATCGTTCCCTCCACTAGTTATTAGCATAGAGGCCTTGGACAGGTTATGTTAGAGGCCAGCATCTCACCTAACTCATCTGCAGACAGAACAGAGCAAGAGGACATAATTCTACCAGTGGTGATGAGGGGAGAAAAAAAAGAGCCCAAGTGAGCATGTGGTTGGAATTAGGATGTTTCTTCTGAGAGTTTGAAATAGCACAGTAGGAATTCATTCCATCAGTGTAGCACAACAGCTTTCCACAGAAGGAAGGCATTGCCTGTTCTACCTATCTCGCTATTTCTGTGGTCTTAGGAGATAACTCATAAATCTTTTATCTTGGTTTTATTCCATTTCCATATAAAGAAAAGCCAATTATGTAAATAGTTAATTTTTGTGTGGAAATTATGAGTATCATACATGAATAAACAACATGAAAGACTGTTAAGCAGAAAGATTAGTGACGGGTGATCTGTGTAATCAACTGGACATAACTGGGAAGAGGTCATTTCATTTGAATAAGTGCCTGCATCAGATTGGCCTATAGGTATGTCTATGGAACATTTTCTTGATGAGTGTTAGTTGACATAGTAGGGCCCAGCCAGTAAGAACAATTGTGAACCTAGGGACAACAGAAAGCAGCATTACACTATGGTCTCTGACTCAGTGCCTGCTTGAGCTCCTGCCTTGGCTTCCTTCAATGATGGACTCTAATCTGTAAGATGAAATAAATCCTTTTCTCCCTAAGTTTCTTTTGGTTATGGTGGTTTTTTTGTTTCTTTGTGTCTTTGTTTCTTAGAACATCCAAAAGCAAACTAGTACAAAACTGTTCTTCCAGAATTCTAGGTCATGATGCTTTCACATAATTTGCCTTCATAAATACATGTAGTGGGGGCTTTAAAAGGTATTTGTGTGGTTGGTTAGTCTTAATACTCCAAAAGGGGGGAGCTCATGGAGGACTTTGGATATTAGATTGCTCGTATGGGATATAGAATTTAGTTAGGTTCATAAGAGTGGAGACCACAAATAATTCAGAGTGTGAGAAAAGGAAGACATAAAAGCAAAGGTGCTTTGTAGGCATGAACAAAGATGTTCCTGTAGGAGTAACTCCTGGCACTGTGGAAGGAAAGAATAAGAGGAAAGGCAATCTGGACAATACAACCTCAAAATGTATATCTCTTGGAGAACTTATGGTAGCCACACCATGGACAGCTCTGAGAATAGTACCACACAGAATGTATCAGTGACTTCACTGGGTATGGTTAATGTGGCAGGGGCCACACTGATTGAATCACTTCTGAGGCTTGAATGAGTGGTTCTATTTTTGTGGATCTTCACAGAGCTTTTTATGTAAATTGTATAAATAGATATGGTCTTTCTCACTGTGAATTGGGGATTTGAAGTATTGTGGATGAATGGCAAAGAGCAGGGGGTGTAAAAATCAGAAGACTTGGGTTTAAGATCCAGCTTTGATTCATTCTACATGTCTAAATTTGAGAAATTCACTGAATCACCCTCATTTCTGTTTCTTTTTCTATAGATAAGAGAAAACTCTGTCACCCTCCACCCCTACACACACACACACACACACACACACACACACACCTTGGGGTTATAAAAGGAGTAAGTAACAGTACACAGCATGAAATCTTGCCTTTTTTGTCTGGCACATTGGGAATTGATAAATCAATATTTTGACCCTTCCCTTTTCCTATGGGAGTTTAATTATCAAATATGTATGGACACTTTACATACGGTATGAAACATGACACTGATATTTGAAATAATTATCAACTTGGGTTTGTTATTGAACTTTTCATAAGTATTTTAGCTTGTGTACTAATTACAAGGAAGAATAAGGAGACAGTGCAAGGTCTTGAGTCTCCATAGTTAACATCATGCAGTTTCTACTTTCTTATCCAAGTGATACTGAGTATAGTGGAAACATAAAGAAAACTATTTGATTCACTGGTCCCTTCTTTTTATGTCTCTACTCCAGACAACACCATACTTGCTACACCAAGGAGATAGGGATGATTAACTTAACCTAAGGTCTTTAGAGTATCATCAATTTTCTGCAAAGCATTACATTTCTTATATCTTGTTTCATTGTAGTGTTGCAGATCTAAGCCAGGGTTTCACATATGGTAGGTAAATACTCCACCACTGAACTATACCCAAAGCTCGGAAGTCCTTGTGTTAGAGGATCAAGTGGTGATGGGAATACTTTTATCCAAGGGACTGAAGTACTATGGTGGTATTCATGTGGAAATTTGCTGAGTAGAACAGACTTGCCTATACTCGTGCAGTCTTCACAGGGTCATGAAACAAGTACTTTAAAGTGAGTGGCTAAGAGTTACTTTCTTGGAAAAAAGCTTGATAGGTTTGACATCTTTCTTTTCCCAGCTGAATACTAGAGAAGTTACTTCATACCATTTTTTGTCTTACCCATTAGAATAGAATAATGTTCTTTTTATAGTTAAGGCATCTCATTGTACTCAGTAATATAAACTTGGAGAACCATGAACTTCAGGATACTCTGTTCAGAACCTGTTTCCAAAAAACAAATGAATCAATGAATGAATGAATAAATGAAAAAAAAAAAGAAATAAAGTATTAAGTAGGGGTACTCAAGAAGAGTTATTTCAGAATTTGTTTAAGTAAAAAACATGCATCTGCTAATCAATCTTCCTATTTTTTGAACTAGGCTGATGGGAAAGCATGGGTATTTTAGGATTAGGGAGGGTGTTCAAGATCTTGGCCTCTTCAGTAATTGCCAATAGTGAAGTCCAACTTGCTAAGCCCTTAGGCATACATTCTGATCTTTAACCTACTCTTCCTGCAACTTTGCAGTGAGGAGCATGCTCCAATCACTTCAGGTTTGAGAACTTGACACTTGACAAAGAACACACTGATGAATTTAGTAGTGATGACTTAGGGCTGGGTTGGATGGTGCTGCACCTACCTGGTTGGTATTATGGAAAAGAGAACATGAGACTATAATATTTTAAAAAGCAAAAGCTAAATCCAGCAATAACATAACCTTCCGTTTATAGAACTCTATTTGGTCTCACATGCATTATTTTTTTTCACCTCACTTCTTAAGAAATAGGTTAGCTAGAAAATAGCATTGTCCCATTTTTAAAAGCAGAAGTTTGCAGTAGATTAGGGGACCTAGAAACCTTGTGAGAATTGGGAAATTGAATCTCTGTCAGTATGAAGGGAAACTTCTCTTAAGAGTATGAAAGAGAAACTCCTAACTTTCCAGCCTCAAAAGAAGACAGACAAAGAAAGAAAGGAAGAATGGGAGAAAGGGAGAAAGAGAGAAAGAGAGAAAGAAAGAAGGAATGAAGAAAGAAGAAAGGAAGGGAGGAAGGAAAGAAGGAAGAAAGAAAAGGGATTTTAGTCTGCTGACCTAAAGTTCTACAGATCAACAAAGAAATTAATTGGTTTGTACCTGTGTTCTAATGCCAGAAAGATGTGAATGGAACTCCCTCATGGATCTTTTTAGATTTATGACCTTAAGCAAATTAGTCAATCAACTTCTGCTTCTTTCTATTCCTCCTCCTTTACTCCCTGACCTCAGTCACACCTCTCCTTTCCCCTCCCCTTTCCCTTACTCTACCTTCCCTTCCTTTCTGGTTTCCTCGGCCCCTCCCCTTCCTGTCTCCTGTCTTTCCTTTCTGCTACCTGCCTTCCCTACTTTTCTGTTTTTTTCAGTGTTGACAACATCATTTCTTTAAGTACCGCAAAAAATAAATACACTGATTTATCTTAAAGTATCATCATTGATGCATAATATATCTCAACACAGGCTAAATATTTCTGTTACTACTAATGCTAGTACTGAGTTATTATTGTAGCCTCAGTTCCTATTTTTAAGTAATGATGAGATCTGAAGCATGTCACTTTTCTTTATTATTATCATATTTGTAGAATTAAATAGTGAAAATTGCATGGATCTCCCTAGGAATGGGAAATAGAATAGATTTCATGTATGGACTGGGGGGTAAGTGGGGATGGTGGCAGGAAGGACCAGGTTGTGTGGAGGGATGGAGGGAGAGAGTACTGGAAGAGACAACTGGAACTGGGGGCAATTGGGGGGGTGATGTGGAAAACTAATTCAGTGGAAACTCACTGGAATCTATGAGGGTGAACCTAATGAAGACTCCTAGAAATGGAAAATGTGGAGCCTGAACTGGCCATCTTCTATAACTAGGCAAGGCTTCCGCAAGTGGGACTAAGATACCAACCCAGCCATAAAAACTTTGATCTACAATTTGTCCTGCCTACAAGATCTGCTGTAGTAAATGTGGCACAGAACTGTAGTAGTGGTCAAACAATGACTTGTCCAACTTGAGACCCACACCATGACAAGGGTGGTCCAGAGATCAGAGATATAATCAAACATGACTGGCTGCCAACAACAAAAAAGTCAATGCAGAGATTCCTAATGATATTCTGCTGCACTCATACACCAGAGACTAGCTCAGTCATCATCAAGATGAGAGGCTTCATCCAGTAATTGATAGTACTAGGGAGTGCCCTTACTGTTATTCTGGCTCTTGGGGCCCTTTTTCTCCTACTGAGTTACCTCACTCAGCCTTGATATGAGGTATAGTCTTTTATTTTTAAGATTTATTTATGTTATATAAACAATGTTCTGCCTGCCTGTAAGATTGCACACCCAAAAAAGGTACCAGATCTCATTACAGATGGCTGCTAGTCACCATGTGGTTGCTGGAGATTGAATTCAGGACCTCTGGAAGAATAGCCAGTCCTCCTAAACTCTGAGCCATCTCTCCAGCCCATGTCTAGTCTTATTGTAGCTTGTTATGCCAGGTTTAATAGATATCCCTGGGAGGCTCACTGTTTTCTGAAAGGAAATGAGAGAGGAGCAAACTTGGAGAAAGAGAAGGTGGGGGACAATGAATGGAGAGAAGGGAAACTGTGGTTGAGATGTACTATATGAAAGAAGAATACATACAAATTTAAAAAATTAAAAATAAATAAGAAAATGAAGAAAAAAAGAAAATAAACATTCCTTATCTCAGCTTTAAAATCCTCTTGTTTCCCCACATGTAAATTATAGCTAGTTGTTCCTCTCTCATATTATTGCAAGGTGATTTAGGAAGCTAACTTATATGAACTAGGTGCCACATTAGTGAATGTGCAACTGTTAGCTACTCTATCTTAGAGGGCAGGAATCCAGATATGGCTAAGGGGTGGTACTGGAAGTCTTCAACTGGTGGTAATTATAGGTTTAAGTGTTTCTTTCAACAGGAAATAGAAACCTGAGAGTTTCCAGGGATGTGGAAATCCAGCCCAGCAAACTGTGGGAAATGAGGGGAAGGAAGAGAAAGTTTTCATTGCAAAAGAGAACAAGAGTACAATTTAGGAAAAAAAGAAAAAAGAAACAATGTGTCTTTTCAACCATTCTTGTTTCCATATAGGTCAGCTTAATGGAGGATATGAGGAAAAGCTAACACATAACACAGCCATCTTAGTTATCAGTCCTTGGCATATCCAATCCAGTCCTTAATGCCAAGGTCTTAATTCAGCCACAACAGAATGTACAGATAGATAACCCCAATATGCTACTACTCTCCTGGCCAGGATCAAACTATAACCCACTGAGGCTTATCCTGCTGGCAGGCTCTACAGATCATGAAACTAAATGCTAACTAACAGGGCATCTAGCAGAAGCCAGTGAAAGCCAGGTGATAATTAACTTGTGGTTCACAGATTTATAGCTTTTAGGGGAATCTCTGTCTGTCTGTCTGTCTGTCTCTCTCTCTATCTATCTCTCTGTCTCCTGTCTCTCTCTCTGTCT
The DNA here is from genome assembly GCF_943737965.1 of Phodopus roborovskii. Classification (NCBI taxonomy): domain Eukaryota; kingdom Metazoa; phylum Chordata; class Mammalia; order Rodentia; family Cricetidae; genus Phodopus; species Phodopus roborovskii. Next base: position 3,966,095 of record NW_026126480.1, read on the forward strand.
CCTGTCTCTCTCTCTCCTCCCCCCTCTTACACACACACACACACACACACACACACACACACACACACCACTGGCTTCCATTTGGTTTCATGTTATCACACCATGGTTTATATTAAAGTTATTTTAGGAATTATGCCCTTGCCAGTGCTCACCTGAGAGTCTTGTCCTCAAACATGGCAACTGCTTTCTTTCAATTTTCATGCTCTGACTGGGCCGAAATGCTCACACAATTACTCATGCTGCAAACCTTACTGATTATGGCATTCAGTCTGTTAATTTACCTATGTTGTTCCTTGAAATTTGAGAAGTGGCCTGAATTCAGTATTTGACCTTGTCCATCCTGCACTTCATGGCGTGAGCTCCATGATACTCAGCATGGTTTCCAGGAACTGCACTCCCTACTAAAACCTTGTTTGAGGAGACTTGTGGTTTGAAACAACTTGCTTACTTGCATCAGAAATATTTCACAGAACTGGCAGTTAGCAACAACCCAAAGTAGACAACACCAGGGCAAGCATCTTTGTGCTAGCTAGTTTTATGTCAACTTGATACAAGCTTGAGTCACAGAAGATGACAGAGCCTCAGTTGAGAAAATTCCTCCTAAAATTGTACTGTAAGCAAACTTGTAAAGCATTTTCTTAATTAGTGATTGATGTGGAGGGCCTAGCCCATGATTGGTTGGGGTATGCCTGGGTTTGTGGTCTAGTGTTCTATAAGAAACCAGGCTGGATAAGCAATGAGGAACAAGCAAGTGAGCAGCAGTCCTCCATGGCCTCTGCATCAGCTCATGCCTCCAGTTTCTGGCCATGTTTGAATTCCTGCGCTTAATTAATTACTTCAATGATGAACAGGGATGTGGAAGTGTATGTCAAATAAATAATTTATTCCCCAATTTGCTTTGATCATAACGTTTTCTCAGAGCAATAATAACCCTGACTAAGACCCTGAACTCTGTTAGCTTCCTTATTAATGTGATTCTCTTAATGGCAAGCCCAGAAGTTTTTCTTTGACTGGCAAAAGCAAAGTCACCACTGTAATCTCAGAAACACATAGACAGAATGGTAGCTGCAACGGATGAATCACTTGATCCAATAATTCACATTCTAGCAGTATTCTCTTCACCTGATTCTTGATTCTCTGTGATTGGCTTCATTTTTTTCTGCTAAAAACTGGCTTTATCCAAACAAAAGTCAAGGGAAAACCACTTGCTCTTTACTGTTGGGGGGTTCACTCATGAAAGGCTGTTTTCTTAATCCTTTAAAGTTACAAAATGCTACCCAGGTTTTTTTTTCTTTTTTTTTTTTTTTTCTCTTTCCAGATTTGTCATGAGTTTCCTTCCAGTGAATGGAAATAAGCACATGGGAAAGGGAGGCAGGAGTGTGTTGAGTCATCAGTTGGATTGATGGCTTCAATTAACAAAGATAGCCACTGTGAAACAAGGGTGTATTTATGGAGTAGTGTGGAGAAGAAATTTAGAGGAACCATCAAAGCAACAAAGGAACTCATTTCTAAAACTCAGAAACCCAACCAGACCAAATACAGGACTGACTTCTGCCCTTGCAAAAGTCAACAGGGAAGCAGAAGCCAGAATAAACAAATCTTATGTAACTTAGATATTAGCATGGGGGCATACAAGTATCTTGGAAATGTTTGGTAAAGCTTATAAAGATATATAGTACTTTTCTTTCAGCCTTTATCTGTACTTTATAGTTATATTTAGTCAGTAATTTCAAGTGGGTATGTAGCCTAATGGTAGAGAACATATCTATGTTAAAAGCCATGGCTATGATACTCAGCATTACACAATTAATAATAATAAAATTCTTGCTTTCTTGTGTATATACAATTTACATAGAGAATTCTAGAGAAGTATATAATCTTTGTTAATTGTTAAATATTGAATCTTGTTTCAAAGACCAAATTTACATATGAGAAATAGAAAATAGCATAAACAGAAAGTTATAGGTAACACTGCATAGGAAATGGGTTTTTAAATTTATTCATATAGCATAAAATAAGGAAGATAAAAGATTAAATAAAAAACCCAGTAAAGTTCAAGGCAAATTTAGTGATCAATGCTGTGCTTGATAACAAAGACCAGGTGTGATAGATAGACAGTTTTCAATTGATTTAAAAGCACAGGCTTTTTGGTAGCTTTGTCAGCTTACTTGCAATACCTGGTCTTCAGTACTGTAGGTATCTCTTCATCTACAGTGGTATTTGCTTTGTCTGGTTCTCCTGTGGTGCTCTAGAATAGAGATCTCAAATGCTTTGTGGTAGAGTCACCAAGGTGCCAGGATTCTGTAGCTGCTTCATAGGAGAAAAGTGGCTTTTGATACCCTAAAAAGGCAATGTTTACATTTCAGTTCTCATTTTGCCTTAACTTCAGTTTTCTCATCTTTACATGTATAGAATAGTAATAATGTCTTATAAATATGGAATTATGGCTTTCTGGGGATTAAATGTGAATGAGTTATCTGTATATATTTATATATCTTTAATAAACAGCATATATTTTTAATAAATGGTTATATGGTTATTACCACAAACTAGCTTAGCACTGAGATCTCTGAAGTCTGAGTAGATTACTAATCACCATATATGTGTGAATGTATGTATTTATAGTTCTCTGTCATTAGAATACTTGGAAATATTTGATTAATCCTGAAATGTAGTTTACGAGGTACATTCAAACTCATTTCCTCACTTGGTCTTTAACATTTTCAAACTTGATCACTATTATTTCTGCTCCACAAAGATAAATGAGCCAGAGAGTCTTACCATGGGGTTAAAACTCCAAGAAGTTGTGTAGCCCCCAAAGCATTTAGTGGGGAAGTTGCTGAACCAACTTTGAGCCAATGTCTTCTGACACAAAAGCTGTTCCCCATACCTAAAAGCTCTTTACAGGTGGTATTTTTAGCTTTGCTTTATTCACCCACAAGACACTGATAATTTCTAACACACCATGAATATCCAGTTGACTTGTTATGTAAATATGTACATCAAGTTTATGTTCACTATTCCTGGTGTTTTAAGTTAAGAAACAGAATTTTGTCATATAAAGCCTACTGCACTGCCTGTAGATTACAATTCCACTGGCATAGACTGACATTAAAATGTTGTTAACTCTGTTAACTCCAGAGGGAACAGCTAATGAAATGTCCCAAAAGTTGAGCACTTGCCAAGACACCGCATCACATAAGACAGCTCTCAATTAATCATGATGAGAGTATTTCCCCTATCTAAATGAAATCTGTAATTTGGGATGGAGATTAAAGATCCTCTGGGGAATGAAGGAAAGGTTGATGGGAAAATTCTAGAAACTTGAAAATAAAGACAGGTCTGCTAATATTCATGAAGTTGAATTGTTGATGCAAATAGATTGTTATCTCTTATTTTCTAATGTGTAGTCTTACAGCACTCCTAAATCAGTCTTCCACAGGTTCCCTTCAGCTGTAGAGGGAATTACTGAAAACTACACAAATAGTTCTGAAAGAGGAAGTTTACCTACTCAATATGTTTTTCTGAAAGCTCTGATTTCTTTTAACTTTTAGTCTAATGTTCATCATCATAGATTCGTAAATGTGAAAAGATGATGACCTAGATCAATATTTGTAAGTGAACTTTTATTGCATTAGTAAGTATACTGTCATATGTTTGTTTGAGTATTGGATGAGATTTGATTATACTTACTAAGAGAAAAATCAAATTTCTTCAGTAAACTTATTTTTTAAAGAAATGGCACACCTTTTAACTTCTACTCAATTTAATAGAAATCCCTACCTCTTAGGGAACACAAATTCTATTGCTGTTGTATACAATAAAGAGAAAATTAATGTGCTTTTTGTGGATGCTTAGTTCACTTCATTAAGCATTACAAATAGGTACTTGAACTGAGTGGAAATTCAACCTTCCTGTTTCAGCCTCAAACATCTGCTCAGATCAGGTACCAGACTTCAGGAAATACTTGTGGGTATATTTGTTAAACAATAACAGAACTAGTCTCCAAATAGATTGCTGATTATTGAATTTTTTTCTACTTCTTTTTTTAGGCTAGCCCTGCTCCTATAATTGTCAACACAGATACTTTGGACACTATTCCTTATGTAAGTACCATTTTTTATTAAGATTTTATTTTAAAAGTCTGGTAGTACTCAATTAGCTGAATTTTATAGCCACTGTGTAATTAGTTCTATCCAATCCAGATAATGTGATAGAATGATATACATAATTAGTTTTGTGAATTTTGTTTTGATAGTTCCTGAAACTTGGCTTAGTCATACAAATGTTAATTTGTAAGCAAAGTGGCCAGTCATGAGGAAAGAAAGCACAGACAAATCTGTTAAAATATTTTTTGTATGCTAGGTACTTTGCCAGAAAGTAATTAAAATGCTAGTAACAAACATGACAAACATCATTATGATTCTGGATAAACAAACATTCAGATCAATTTCTAATGCATAGCCTTGGACCTAGCTGATCAATAAATATTTAGATTAATTTAGGATCCTGAAAAAAAAACTGAAGGGAAAATTCTATACATTGAGTTTCCATGTAATAAAATATGCAGATTTGTAAAATGTGGAGTATGAGATGCTAAGAATAACTGTGAGCATAAAATAACAGGATGAGGTAGACTAATAGCCTAGAATACTGGAGCATAACCGCTATGGTGGCCAAAGATTTTAAGGACAGATTATGGATCTGGTGACTGCAATAAGCTCAGGATAGAAGGATGACTTATGTGATTTTGGATTTCTCTTAGGACTTTGAGCTGGTTGATGGGTGGGTGATGATGACCAGGAACCAAAAGATAAGCACACGTCTCCACAGACAGAAGGTATGGAGTAAGGAAGAAGGGCCAGTGGAATAAAAGACAAGAACAGATGTCTGGCCTTTAAGTGGATAAAGCAGTACTTAGAATTGACACAATGAAGGGATTTGCTGCTCACCAGATGTTCTTAGACTTAGAATCCAACCCCTGTGCCTGGAGGCACCAAGCAAAGCCAGACAGAAAGGAAGCAAGGAACTGGGGGTGGGGGAGTGGATATAAAGCACATGGCCCTCTGGAGAGGACAGCAACTACTTGCGGCCATTTTGCCAAACCGTGTCATTTTGCAAGTGATGTTGGAAACGTACATGTTTATGTAAGTATTTTCAAATTCTAATGACAACTATTAATACTTTACAAAGTTTGAACAGCAAATTTCAAATAGAATAAGCTGCCTTTTGGGAAATAATAACCTCACATAGCTAGAGGTCCCAAACATGCTCTGCAAGCCAGGAGTTAGACACAAGGGAATACCACTAGAACTGGGGTACAATGCTGGGACTTGATTACAGAACACCTGACTAAACTGGGACACAGGGTCAGGACAGAAATAACTGCATTCTTGGCTTAATGCTGAATCACCTGAAGTTTTGAACTAGCATCTCTTAAATCTTCCTGAACAAGAATAGTTAAGGGCCAGAGAGAAAATATGGTTAAGCTCTCTGATATGAATCAAATAGTCTTGGAAAGTGAAGGGCTCTGTAGATCTACAGATTAATATATTAAAGTCACTTAGTGCCTGTTATATTTTTATTCATTCCTTCTACCTTCTCATTGAATGCCTAACATTGGTTTAAGTAGTTAAAAATGCATATAATTTAGTTTTTCTAATAAGCAAAGCATAAATTTATTTTTTTTTATACTTTAAAAATTGGAAAGTTGGGTCTTAAGGATGTTGGTTAACTCATTGAAGTATTCTGTGTAATAAATAGAGCAATAAAGACTATAATTTCAGGGATCATTTTTATAGTTTGTTAACAATAGAGCAATAATAAACCTAAATACACTTAGTATTGTCTAAAGACTTTTCAGCCCCAAATGATGTTCCTTATGTGCCTTCCCTCCTTCCCTCTCTTATAGTCAGCCTCTCAACTTCCAAACAAAGCTTGCTTAGATACCCCATTACTTCTATAGAGAGCTTGCCACAGAAGCTCCAACTTTCCTCATCATAGGGACCCATATATTAAAGAATTCAATAGTCTAAACAAATCTATTTGGTATAAAATATTTGACAAAGCACAAAAGTAGTATGTCCAAGCCATGCTTTCTCTTGCCAGAATAAAACATTTACCAAAGGCAGGAGGGGGAGGAGAGGGTTTATTTGCCTTACACAATGATGGTCACAATCTATCATTGACAGAATTGAGGGCAGGAAGGAAGTCAAATCAGGAACCTGAATCAAAAACCATGAAGAAATGCTGTTTCCTGGTGGGCTTTCATTGGCTCCCCAGTTCATGCTCAGCTAAATTTCTTAAACAGTTCAGGTCTGTCTGCTTCAGCTTGTCCCTTCTACGTCAATCATCAGTCAAGACAATCCTCCACAGACCTGGCTACAGGTCAGTCTGATCTGGGCATCCCCTCTATTGAGACTCCCTCAGATGACTCTAGGCTGTTTCAAGTTGATAGCTGACATTAACACAGAGACTGCTTTGTGGAGTTAGACATGGATCACAGAGGCTTGCTTTGGCAAACAGGATGCTCTTTATAGTGAATCAACAATATTTCAAAGCTTTCTATTGGGGTTCTCATGGTTTCACTGTGAGAGGCTGGCATGTGAAAATAGCTTATCGATAGGCTCTAAATAAAGATCTTATGCAGATATGCTCAACTCTTGTCCCAATCAATTAGCTAGTGAAAGCAGCCACATATAATGAATTAGCCCAGTTGCTCTGATTCTGCTAAATGCCAGCTTGGTATCTAATTTTGATTATTCCCAAAGCTTCTCTTTTCTGTTTAATCACATTTTCTGCACTAAGCACAAACCACTTTCAAATTTCTTAAGTGTAAGGTTTATGGTGAAGTATATTGAACAGCTCAGAATGATGAATACAGACCAATTTCCAGGGTGCATGTTCCTAAGCAACCCATTTAATCTTTTTGGAGATGTGTGAATCCATAAGACATAAATTAAAATATATACCTCAGGGAATGTTAAGGAAATTAAATTAAGTTTTATATATGAAAATGAAATAATGGTTGTTTAGTTTCTAATTGGTAACAATGTATGTGCTTTTTTGTTGTTAAAAATGCAGATTTATAGAGTAACACTTGGCTAAATTCTGGGAGAATTTTATCAATATGAATATCTTCTTCCAGACAAAATGAACATGAAAGCAATGTCTATTGAAAATGGTAGATTTAGTGTGCAGCCGTATCTTTAGTTCTTGATACAGGCTCAACCTCCCCTTTTTTCCTGACTCACACAGTGGGTAACCTTGAACAAATCACTGTTCCTCTTACAGTCTACATTCTATTTTCTCATTCCCCAGTGTTCTATACTTTGTTTTCCTCTTTCTTGTCCATGTTCTACTTGTTCACATAATTTCAGCTCTATTTAATGAAAAAATGACTTCAGAGTTCCCCAGGGTATTTTAGTCATGTTGCATAAGAACATTTCCTTCTTAAAAATATTACCTGAATGACAAGTTTCAGCTTGTATTTTGAAGTTCTCCTCAAAAATAATTTCTATATATGTACATGTACTAATTTTGCTGATGAGTAAATTTGATTTTGGGATATAAATGGTTCTAATCGAAATGGTGCATTGGCATACATGCAAAGGGTAATCAAACTAAAGGAATTGTCTAGAATCAAAGGCAAATTTTATTTAAGTGTCTAATAAAGGTATAAAAGATACTTAGAAACAATCTGAGTTTTCAAGAAGCCTTGGGATATTAGAGTCCTACTATTAATGAGGTTTTCATGTATGTGTGCCTAAAATGCCCAGTCACATATTGTCATCATACTGTCACGACATATAAAGGTTAGATATGATTTTGGATGCTTTATAGCCCAGTCTTACATGCAAAATATGAATCTCCCTATAAAATTAAAATTATTCAGAGAGATACAATGGGACAGAGGAATCTCAGGGAGAAGAGAGAGAGAGAGAGAGAGAGAGAGAGAGAGAGAGAGAGAGAGAGGAGAGAGGAGAGAGAGAAATCTTTTTATTATTTCAAAAATCTAATTACTACATTTTACTGAATTTTCTTATGCTCTTTTGTTACATATTTTTTTATGCTATAAAGCAAAGGTATTCTATTCTTGGAAGTTCAGAGTGTGTGGAATCTCTCTGTAACCGGCATGGCATGTACCCTTTATGTATTTATTTATGTATTTATTTATGTATGTATGTATTTATTTATTTATTTTTATTTTACACGTCAATCCCAGTTCCCTCTCCCTCCCTCCCTCTTACCCTCTCTCCCCCCTCATATGCACCCTGACCACCCTCCCCTCCCATCCCCCTCACTCCACATGTAGGGCTATGCTATCCAGGTCATGTAAATCTGACAAGTCATTTGAAGTAGGGACTAGAACTTCTCTCCTGTCTCTAGGTTAAGGGAGTATCCCTCCATGGGGGATGTGTCCACAAGGTCCTTTTGTGCACCAGGAATACATCCTGGTTCCACTGTCTGAGGTCCCTTAGACTGCTCAGTCCTTCTAGCTGAGACCCATGTTCAGGGAGCCTGAGTCAGTCCCATGCTGGATTCCCTGCTATCAGTCTTGGGGGCCGTTAGCTCCTCCTTGTTCAGGTCAGCTGTCTCTATGTGTTTCTTCAACCTGGTCTTGTCCTCTCCCTCTGCATCTGGATTCTAGTTCGACTCCATGTTTAGTTATGGGTGTTTGCTTCTGTTTCCATGATGGTGGATAAGTTAGTCGTTGATCTCATTATCAGGGAAGGGCATTTATGGTAGCCTTTCCACTGTTGCTCAAATTGTTAGTTGGAGTCAGTCTTGTAGGTCTCTAGACATTTCTTTAGGTTCAGTTTTCTCTTCAAACCTATAATGGCTCCCTGTTTTATGTTCTCTCTCTCTTTCTCTCTCTATCTCTATCTCTTTCTCTGTCTCTGTCTGTCTTCTGTCTTTTATTCCTACCCTAATTCAATCTTCCTAATCACACATGCTTTCCTCTACTTCCCTTCTCTTTCTCCTAGTCCCCTCTCCATTCCTGCTCCCCACCACTCCCCATGTGCCCTCACCTTCCTGCTCTTGATTTCAGGCACATGTATCATTTACACCTTGCTAACAGACACGTCCCAGTCCCAAACCCATTCTATAGCTCCCCAAATACTGACAACTAATAATATTTTTTTATTTGTTATTGAATCCAAGGTATCTTTTATTTTCCTCTCATCCACCTCTCTTTCTTGCATTCATATTTTTCACTTTATTTAGCAGTCACTGTTTTCTCATCACTGTCTTGGCCTCTACCCCAGAATGATAGCTTTGCTTGCATTCAATGGTGTATCTTACTGCCGAGGATATACTGTCATGATTGTTTTCAAGTGATTTTTATGTAAGTGATTTTGAGCCAAGTTCAAGATTACAACTAAGGGTCTTCTCATATTCCTTGCAATCTAATTCTTCTTTCATCTTTCCTGTTCTCCCCCACTTCTTTCCTCTTCTACTTTCCTGGAAGGTTTTCCCAAACAACAGAATTAAAACAGATGGCCTTCTCTCCATTATCATTTGTATTTATGCAAACTAAGTTCCTACTCCTGTATCAGTTGATATTTCATCAAGGCCATGTTATAGTGTGTTAGTTTATGGCTTAGCAGATAAGGTACTCATTCTGTACCTTAAGTGAGGTGATGTAATTATTCTGGATAACATGATAGGAGTGTGTTTAATATGAGCAGAGACCCCTTAGTTGTGGGGCTGGACACCTAGGCATTGATTTCTTTAGATCCCCGAGTACAACAGCAGAGCCTTGTGATTCATGCTCCTGTTCACATTTAAACTGACAGCTTTAAAGAATACATTTTCTTCTAACCATCTTAGAAATGATTAGTAATCCTAAAACATTTTGGAGGGATTTTATGAAGTTAGCACATTTATCCTTTAGCAAACAGGTTTTCTTCATATTTTCTCATGAGCACTACTAAAACTTACATTGTTGGTGGTTTTATCTGTAATACTATCCAGAGATGAAAAATTCTTACCTGTCAGAAAGCAGTTTAATTTTGCCTAAACTGTGCCCATGAGGAAAGAAAAATTCATCAGTTGAGGTAGTGCCATCAATACTTGTTTCAGCACCAAACCTAACCAATTTGAGTGCATTTCTCAATTGTCAAAATTAGGAGATCCCCTTACTCTTTAACATGTCATCTCACTACAGAACATGAGGTGTGGAGCAGGACTGCAGTGTTTGGATGATAGTGTGCATATGAAGTACCTAGAGACTGGAAGATGCAGGCTTTATTGAGCAGTTCTAAGGCAGAGCCTGGAAGTCTGCATTTCTGACAGACTTACATAATGCTGATGTACAACTGCTACACATTCAGCACTGAGTATAACAGCACAGACTGGTTTTCTTTTCATGCACACCTAGGGTTCTGAGCCCAGCAGTTAGATTTGGTTTGGTCTTACATCATATAATACATATAAGCCTCTGTGTCAGATGGAACAAAGTTACTTTAACATTGAGCTTGTAGGGGGGTTTTATGAGTAGTCAGCTAGCATGTAGGTGTTTAATTAACATTGACCACAGCCATGAAGCGTGGTCAGGCTATGCCTTGATTAAATAATATATGTCTATGACTTAACCTTGAGTTGTTGGGACAAGAATACAGAAGGCATAAGTACTTGAGGTATGACGAATGGTTGTTCTATGGGCCAACAGGCATGCTCACGTTGAGAGTTCAGCACACAGGGTATGTTCTGGGGACTAGTAATGGTAGCACTACCTGGGAGCTTATGATGAAAGGATTCTATGGTCTCAGGCAAGATAATGAAAAAAAAAGTGGAAACAACTATGAGGAATATTTATATAGCTTCCCAACAGCCTTACTTCTCAAACTCTCCTGAAGCTGATAGGATTGCAGAATCCACAGCCCATTCCAAAGCTATAGAATCCTAACTTTTGATGTTGGGACCCAATCCCCTTACCCATAAATAGAGATGGTACTAACCATCACACATAATGCATTATGCATAAGCAAGTCTGAGGATGTTGCTCTACAATTTCTGATGTACTTGTTCTTCTTAGTGGGGACCCTTTGATGAGTTAAAGTGCAATTGAAGCAAGGTAAGAACAAGTGGATACAGAGGAGACCAAATAAAATACTGAAAGTATACAAAGTATAAATGTAAGATATTGTACATTAGTTTTATTTTTTTAACCATATTCTCATCGCCTATTGAAGAAATAATAAATTAGGACATGGGATTATGCTTGTTTTGAAACATATGTTTAAAATCTGCCTGGCTTCTTCCTGTATATCCTGTTTCATCTAAAATAATGCTGCTTCTGGAAAGGGAAGGTTAGAAGTCATGCTGCTATTTGAGTTTCCATGTCAGGTTCTTTGCCTGTTAAGGAAGTTATCATATTACATCATAATTGTTTCTTTAACCACTGATCTTTCTTCCTAGATGGCCAATTTCATAAGCACAGGAGAAATTTGCTTGATATATTTCCCCCTTGTACCTCTATGACTCACTTTCTTATGAATAGGTAAATTGAGGGAAGGAGGAAACAGAAGAAAAAAGTGGAAGGATGAAAGGAAAAGGTTGAAGGAAAGGAAGGTGAAAAACAGATAAAAGATGCTATTTTACATGGAGCCATGGAAAGGTTGAATTGTATGCAACTCTGAAATGGATAAGTAAGCTGTTTCTGGGCAGAGTAGATATTGTTGGTAGTATCATCACATATGATATTACAAATACAGTTTTCACTAACATACCTCTAAAATGTAGCCTGTGCCCTCTTTGTAGTAGGTACCCTGGTGCATGTTGAATAAATGAGGCTAAAGAAATATCAATTGATCACCTACTTGCACTGGACACAGATTTTCCTTGAGCCTTCTTTATATCTCTTTTATTGATGCCTTCTTTAATCCTACTTCATCAGCCTGAAATATCTTACCCATCTTTATAATATTATAAAACTCCTACCACTATCAAGTAGTCTTTATCCATTCTTCTCGCCTACATTAATGTCTTCTTGCTCCTTGACTCCATAGTGTTTTTTCATTCCTGGAAGTGTGCCTGCTTTAGTAGAAAAATGAGGGAATCTGAATTATTTTCATTGGACCACCTATTATTAGCTAAGTATCACATGAACTTCTCTATTTTACCTTATCTGTAAAGAGAGATAGTAATAGCAGTCCTTCATGATACATTATTTAGAACTCAGGTTCAATTTTATTTAACAAAGTTCAAAGTGGGTTCTTTGGGATGCATTCCTCTCCCATTTGACAGTTCATGGATGTTTTGTCTTGATCTAGAACATCAGTTCGGTTTCATAAGGCTTTAAGGGACCTATCTGCCTCTTATGTTCCTGCTCATCAGCACTCGGCTATTGCCCTTGTACCTGACATACCAAGAAGAAAGAAAAAGAAGAGTAGAAATGAGTACTGTTTGTCCTTTTGAAGGTACTTCTGACAAATCCTAAGCATAATTTTCCTTCATTCTTCAACAGCTCAAATTCAGGCAAAAAGCTGTTTATAGCTACATGGGAGACTAAGTGGTATAGCATTTATTCCATAATTTCATGACTTAAATAAAAATTGGAAATTCAATTAGGATTCTATCGCTCATGGATGAGCTGTGCATGAAATTAATAAGAAATACCAAGGAACAACCAGAACTGTTATTCTCAAAGTGTGGGGAGTAGATTTCTTCAACTATGGGGGCTTTTGCCCAGAGGAGGCTAAAGATGATGCATGAAGAAAACATGAGAACTTTTCCCATATGGTTTGCATCCTTTCTGAGTTCTGCATTTTATGCATTATACTGAATAAAGTAGTATTATCACAGTTATGAGAAAATAAGATACCCTATAGGTTATCCTACGTGGTGGATGCAAAAGCACTAATAGGATTAAAAATAATGAACTTAAGTTATCACTTTCATAGGTTCAATAATAATTGAAAGTGTTTTGCACATAAAATTGTGCCAGTCATTCATCTGCTAAGTTAGTACTTGCCATGTTTTCCCTATCTACCAGTAGCTCTTAGCATGTGATACTCACCACATAGAATTGTGCTTTGCTTGGCTTTAACTTTCATGGACTATCTAGCCCAGGTCTCTAAACGTAATAGGATATGAATAAGAATTGAATATGCCACAGTGTTCAAATTGAGCCACTTTAACAAATGAGTATCATCTAGAAAGACAGATTATCTGGTAATAAGTGTGTATTTGCTTTTATCACATGACTCGAGGTGTGTATGACCACCCAAGAGTGGTATGCCCAATGTATTGGCTTAATTTGCAACTTGACATCTTCATTCATAACTTCTTCTTCACCCTGTGACTCTTCAGAGTGCTTTGTTCTTTGTCAAGTGCACTGTTGAAGGGAAATGAAGGAAAGAGGATCCTGGTTAACTGGATAAGAACACACAGTAGGGGAAGAAAAAGAACAAGAATAAAAGGAAGACCTGAATGATGATATGAAAAATTAGTAAGTGAGAAATGAGTCTTCTTTCATTTGTAAGAGTACCTTAATTGCATTGAACTATTTGTATTAAACTAAAATACCCCACTTCAACAAAAGGTAGAAATATTTAAAACATCAGAATTTGAAGCTTAGGGTATTTTGTCAAGCTACTGAGTCTCCATGTTAACTGCTTTATATTGATGTTTTTTGAAGGAATAACTCTTAGGAGATGACTGTAATTATTTACCCTCGGGGAAATGAGAAGGGGATCGTGCTTCAGTAGAGTCCTTTCCCCTAGCATCTTCAGGTCTTCAGTTATCTAGGTGTCTCATACCTTGTCCTTAGAGAATTTCCCTCCTATTGTCACTTAAGAACTCCAGGTTTGTCTGAACATCTGAAAAACAAAATGAGCTTCCATGAGCTTTCCAGTAATGAGAAGAACTTGGCTGATTCACAGGACACTTTTGTGGAAATGAGTTTTCATAACCCTAGTTCCTGTGAACTACCCCAAATGCTATCTTTCCCAGAGATTTTTTTTTGGAGAGGGGTGGGGGCATGCAGGTAATCAATAACTTGTGTCAATGAATATGATACTTTTGAAGTGTCCATGGAGGAATGCAAATCCAGCTATCAAACAGCCTGCAACGGAGTATGGAGTTTGGAGGTCTTTCTTCCTTCCAACCTTCCTTCCTTTCCATTTATTTATTTATTTATTTATTTATTTATTTATTTATCTTGTTGAAAGATTAAGGATACAAAACATTTTAGAAATACTGACATGGGACTCTAGGAATCCAGATTCCCTCTTAGTGGACCTGGGTATAACATGGGCATAAGTATGATATTTTATAAGCCTTCCTAGCTGATTCTTTAGTGAAGCCAAGGATAAAAATCACTATCTTAGAGCTGGGAAAGAGACGTTTAAAATTGCATTACTAATTATTTTTGGAAGAATGTGGTAATTGCGTTGTGGAATATATCATAAATCCCTAAACTTTGTTCAAATTGTTTGAACTGTACCTGGTGTGACTCTGGAAAGCTACTCAAAGGAGAGTAAACCACTTGTTGAGTGTGCTCCTTGCAGGCAATAAAGGAAGCTTGTCCCCTGTTAACTCAGTAACTGACTCAGTTCTGCTAACACAACTGTCTATGGAAAGAACAAGCCCTGAGTTTAGATGTGTTCAAGTTACTGGAACATGCCTCCAAGGTAGGTGGTTCTGACACGAGTCACCATTTATGAGTTGTAATTGGGTTAATTAAAAAGAGAGGCATGGATGTAGCTTGAGCAGCTTAGCTTGAGGGTTCTCAATATAACAAGAAACCCACAAGTTAAATCACAGCTGTAATTGGGTCTTACTTTGACCTTTAGGCCATGGTCATATCCAGAGGCTCAGTGTTATGAATAACAGTCAAATGTCAAACTCCTCCCAGTCCCAAGGCCTCAAGAAGCTGTCCCTATTACCCACCTCTAATCTGCCTGTATCTATGGAATTATTTCACCATCTTTTTATGTACTTCAGGCTTCCTTGATACCTTGATTTAATGCATATCTTCTCTGATGCTGAAATGCACTTTCTCCTTTAAGATGGAGTATCATTGATGTTGTTGAGAGTGCAGACTTGGCATCCAGCAGAACTAGCTCTTGGTTTAAGCAGCTGTCCTGCTGCCTCATTAGTGGTATGAACATGCAAAGTCACTTAATCTGTCTGAGCCTTCCTTTCTTATTTGATAAAATGTGGGAAAGAAATATCTCATAATACTAGTGTGAGAATGAACTGAGAAACTTTATCGATAGGTTGAGAAAATGGTTTGGATAACAATAATTGTTCTTATCTTTTGCACCATTAAACTTTATCCATATGTTAATCTCGTAAATCTCCACATTAAGCCTAAGGAAGTATATGATTGTAGTCTCCACTTTTAAAGTGAGAAATCTCAAGCAAAGAAATTACTGTCTGTCCCAAGTTCTCACAAAAGACTCTGAAAACATGCAGCAAGAATAGCTTTATTCTATTTATGCTTAGTGTGACAATAAAAGTTAATTTTCTGAGTTACTTAGACATGGAGAAAGAGTGACATTTGAAAGCAGCCAAGGTTCTGTTGTTGTTGTTGTTTTTCGAGACAGGGTTTCTCTGTATTGCTTTGGAGCCTGTCCTGGAACTAGCTCTATAGACCAGGCTGGCCTCAAACTCTCAGAGATCCGCCTGCCTCTGCCTCCAGAGTGCTGGGATTAAAGGTGTGTGCCATTAACACCCAGCCCGAGGTTCTTATATATGTCACCAAGGAAAGATTGAAAGAAAAATGCCTGGCAGTGGTGGTGCACACCTTTAATCCTAGCTTCAAGAGGCAGAGACAGGCAGATGTATCAATTCAAGGTCAATCTGGTCTACAGAGTCAAGTGAAGGACAAAGAGAAAACCTGTCTCAGAAAATAAAAAAAGAAAAAAGAAAGGAAGGAAGGAAGGATAGAAGGAAGGAAGGAAGAAAGGAAGGGAGAAAGGAAGAAAAAAAGATTGAAAAATCTGAAAAGCTGCCTCCCCTCAGGAGACCCCCAAGGCGCCATGCCGCGGATGCTCTTCAAGTCTTCCATAAAAAAAAAAAAAAAAAAAAAAAGGCCTCCAGCAGTAAAACTGCAAAAAATCGGAAAGAAACAGAATGGAAAGAGGAAAAATGTTGATGTGGGAGAGCCTGAAGAATTTGTTGTAGAAAAAGTACTGGACCGGTGTGTAGTGAGTGCAAAGGTAGTGTATTTCCTCAAGTGGAAGGGGTTCACAGATGCTGATAATACTTGGGAACCAGAAGAAAATTTAGATTGTCCAGAATCAATTGAAGCATTTCTTAATTCTCAAAAAGCTGGGTAAAGAAAAATATGGTACAAAAAGGAAATCTTTATCTGACAGTGAATTTGATGATAGCAAATCAAAGAAGAGAGATGCTGCTAACAAACCAAGGGGTTTTGCCAGAGGTCTTGATCATGAACGAATAATTGGTGCCAAGGACAGCAGTGGAGAATTAATGTTTCTCATGAAATAGAAACACTTAAATGAGGCAGATTTGGTGCTGGCAAAGGAGGCAAATATGAAGTGTCCTCAGATTATTATTGCCTTTTATGAGAAGAAGCTTACTTGGCATTCTTGTCCAGAAGATGAAGCATAATAATTGTTTGCATTTTTATATATATTTATACAAAATCTGAATCTTGGGTTTTGAATTACTAGTGTAGAAAAATAGCATTCTAATGAAAATCGAGTTTGATATGCTGGTTTTGAAAGTATTGATAGTAGTTGGGATATTTTTGGTTTTTGTTCTACGTCAAAAGGCACTGATTCCTTTGGGCAAGTAAAAGCTTTCTGTAGTTGCTTCCTTTCACCATAGAATATTTGATACCATGTTGTATTTCCTCAGCTTTGAAGAACAGATTTTCTTAAACGCTGGGGAGATCTTACGATCAGTAGTCAACTAGAACTCATTTTTAACTGAGACACAGAAGTACCATTCTAGGTTTTTTCTTTGTATTCATGTATATGCATAAGACACATAATTTTCTTATTTTGTCTTTTTTTAATACTAAAAAACCATAGATGAAAGAAAATGTGTGGTTGAGGTTCCATCATTGTGAACATTTTCCTGAAACCCTAACCTTTCAGATTATGAGTATGTGATTCTGTAATTTATTGGATAGTTTTATAACAAGCGCATCAGAATTTATGGAATATCACATACAATCGTTTATTTACAAAATCTTGTCATTAACAAATTCCCCATTTAGAAAATGGAATTAGACAAAGTTTTAGTATAATAACAAGACTTAAGCTGGGTGTGGTTGTACATGCCTTTAATCCCAGCACTCTGAAGGCAGATGGATCTCTGATTTAAACTAGGTCAGCCTGGACTACACAAAGAATCACTGTCTCTTAAAGCCAAACAAAAAGACTTAAGTGGGCATGTAAAGGCTCCTCTACTGAACCATTCCTTTGTACAAAGTTGAAATCTGCTAAAAGGTTATGATCCATGGAATATTTGTTTGCTGTAGAAATGTAATACAGTTAGAAAAGTTGTTGGCAATTTCAGACTTGCTGACATAAATGAACAAAATTTGGCAATATAAATTAATGACTTGCATGCTTTTCTTTACCCTTACTCATTCCTTACTGGTAGGATCAATCTTTTCAGTATTTGGGTTCTGGTTCAATGAGCCAGAAAAGTAACTTTGTAGTATCAGAATGCCATCTAACTGTATATTTACTTTATTGTAAATAATGGTGAACAGTGGTCAATAAATAGTTTTATATTCCTAAAAAAAAAGAAGAAGAAAAAAAAAAAAGAAAAGAAAAGCTGCAAAGTGGGGAAGCTGTTCCAGGTTGTAGTTTATGGATGAAATTATCAAGCATTAAATAAAAATTTTGCTTGTGAAAGTTAAAATATTAACAGGAATATCAAAATAGGACAATTGGTGAGGATGCCACTATTAATATCATGTGGAGACTGAGAGTGATCTAAAATAGACTGACTGAAAGGCCTCAGTGAACATACTTCCATGAATTCTGTTTTATTTGAGTCTGAAAGTATCCATGGAAGAAGCAATAGTTTTAGGGCAAAAGAGTCTAAAAGATGTTTTGAGATGATGAAACTCCAAAGTTGATGTCACTGGTTAATAGAAAGTTAGATTCCTTGGGTTCACAGATGCCTTCCCACAAATTGGCTGTCATATGAGGAAGTCTTTGTGGGCATCCCCAGGGCTCAGCCTTTCATCCATGAAATGCCTGGGCTCCCCTGACCGAGCTTTGGCACATTAATTATTTTCCTCCTTATAATCTGCTTTCTGGAAGCTAGTAAAACAGAACAGCACAGGATGTGGCTCACATGACAGAGATGCCTCTGCCACACTTTTGGCCTGGGAAATCTGAGATCAGGATGCCAGTGATGAAGTTCAGCTGAGGCCTCTGGGCTGTTTTGCAACTGACTGACATCTTCATGCTATGTCCTCACATGACAAAGAGCAGAGAGTAGAAGAGGTCTCTCCTTTAACTTTGGATACACCAGTCCCGTCATTAAAGTACTGTCCTTAGGATCTAATTACTTCCTGATAGCCCAATCTCTCAATACTGTTTCACTGGCAATTAGAATTCTAGTTATTAATTCAGTGACTGAACAACCAGCCCACACCACTCTTGGTTCCATTCCCCCTGTAGATGTGGTGGTTCATTCATATAATGAGTGTCTCGAGCATTGTTCTTTCATAAGCACAAGACCAAGTCCCCACCCTCAAATTGCATTCTAGTCAGAACAGGTGACATACCACAGAGAAGCTACCACCATGAGTTGATGACAATAAAGCAAAGCTCTGTGGTCATTCCACTGGGAGGTGGAGGATGTAGCTCCTTTGTAATGGAAGCTCACTGGAGATTTCTGAGAGAAAGTGAGATGTAACCAGAGAACAACAAAAGCCAAACAAACATCTTCCTGTTGTTTTTCTTTTGCTCAGTCTGTTCCACAAAGTCTTTTCTATTTTGAGGTTTTTTTATTTGTTGCTTGTTTCTCCTTTTCCTTCATCTCTCCATTTGCTTAACTTTGAAAGTTCTGTTAGATCCCTGGGAGACATCTAGACTTTGTTCTGCTTAGTTTTATACATCAATGCAGTCACTAGTTCTTATATCATTGGCTTGCTAAGTGTCTTTTGTCTATATCCCAGCTTTCTTTTTTTTTTCCTGGGCCCTACTCCACATCTCTTAATCTCCTACTTTCTCATAGTTACCTTTGAAATTTCCTCTAGTGTTCTTCCCTAAACACACACACACACACACACACACACACACACACACACACACCACATTTTCCTTTATGTCTCTAAGTTTTGTGCTGTTATATAAAAACCACTTATTATCCTGACATTTAAGCACCTACATTCCTTTAGTTTACTACATAATATTAGAATGTGTGATGTTTATGTATGTTTAATTGGACCATACCATCTTCCCCACACTTCATCCCTAGCCCTTCTCCCTGTACTCCTATATCCTATCCTCCTGCATAGTTGTTTGCTGAATTCTCTGTGTTGATTGCTCTGAACTTGCTAGTTTTCCTTAGTCTTCTCACTTAATTTTTTACCTGATTGTCCTCTAGAATCTACTTCATGTGCTTCATTCCATATCTCTGTGATTGTATCACTAAGAATTAGGATCAACATCAATGGATACTCAAAAAAAGTGATAAAAATCTGTGGGGAGAAATGACTGTTATGATAGAGCATAATTTACAAGGTCCAGAGTTGCTCTGCCTTAACTCTTCTGTTTAAGGCTACCCACTCTTTTCTGTCATGGTTCAAGTTATAACATTATATTTCAGGCAAAAGGGCCATTATGTTTGCCCTGTTGACCTTTAAAGGTACTTTCACAATTTACACACAATAATTTACTTACTTGATATAGACAGTCATGTGATTTTACCCAAAAGAACACATACCATTTAATGTTTAATGAAGTGATGATTTCAGAGGAACAGAAAAAAAAAATGAGGTAATTGGCAAGCCTTGCTATAAGTCACTCTCTGTACAGTATTATCAGTTTCCCATGTAGGGAGGTTTGTTCTTTTAAATTGCATCCTTCCAGATCTCATCTTGGAACAGTGACCTGCTGGGGGGTATGCTCCTATTGTCTCCACTGCTTTTCACCTTGCCTTTGCCCAGTCTACATACACATTTATTGTTTCTTCTTTGTCTTACTGCAATAGCATAAATTGTTCTTTTTACTGGGAAGTTGTTTCCCACTCTTCTTTGTACTCTCTCCTGGTCCATCTCCTGCCTGACTGGAGCTGATCTTATATTCAGTTCTGTGCTCACACAGCTGCCCTTGTATTTGACCATGAACTTCTTAAACACAGACTATGTTTTATTCATTTCCAAATCCCCAGAACTCAGAACATGCCGAGAAAAAAAAATCATGGGGATTCAATCACAGGAAGTCAATGCATTTTAAAATAAATTATATATACATACATACATACATACATATATATATATATATATATACATTTACTTAATACATTTATAAGCAATTATTTGTTATTGGCATATCTTCTCCCAAACAGTAGGCCATAGGCAGAGATGAATGATCCATAAATGTTCACTTTTCTCCCCTTAGGAAATTTAAATTCATCTTGAGGGAGAGAGATAATAAACAAACAATAATTATTGTTGTGAAAGAAAGTGATAAAATAAGGGAGGTAAGCAGAGTACCAGTAATACTTTGGGGCTACTTACTAAACACATCCTTGTTCACTTTTTAGCACATGGTATTTCACTCTTACTCATGAGCAGACATGCATGAGCTTGTTCTCATAGTATGATAGGTTCATGCTTCTGAGTGCAGCTACTCACATGAAACAAGCTAATTACCTCCTATCGAGAGTTCAGTTACTAGAAACATATAACTTACCAGGCTTTAAATGAGGGTCTATATGTACTGTGGAGAATGATGCCTTAAAATAAATGGCTGTGGTAAATAAACACTACTAAAGTCATATGATATTCTTCTTGTGTTGCATAGAACTTGATCAGTATGAATACATTTTTGCATATATTATTTAATTTAGACTTGACAATAATTTTAGTTAAATACTGTCCTGGTAAGTTTTTTATGTCAACGTGATACAAGCTAGAGTCATTGAGGTAGAGATGCTCTTATTTGAGACTATTCCTCCATTAGATCTATTGGCAAGTCTATCAGGCATCTTCTTGATAATTGTTGTGGGTTAACAAAGCTCATTATGGATGGTGCCATTCCTGGGCACATAGTCCTGGTGTGTATAAAAAAGCAGGATGAGCAAGTATGGGGAGCAAGTCAATATGCAGCATTCTTCCATGGCCTCTGTTTCATTGCCTGTCTGAAGGTTTCTGTCTTAAATCCATGCCCCAACTTCCTTCCATGAGGTAGTATGACCTGTGAGTTTAAGAAGAAGTAAATCCTTTCCTCCCCAAGTAGCTTTTATTACAGTAATAGAAACCCTAACTAAGCACATAAGTTTTATTACCTAGATCTTCATTTTATGGTATAAAATAAAGCCTGATATGGGAGAAAGTTAACTACGACTGTCAACGTCAAGAAAATTCTCCTGAGTAAACCAGAATGTTCAACCCAAAGGCATCAGTATTACCAGGGAGTATAGGGAATGCAGGATGAGAATCTCAGATACATAGAAGCTTACTGGGTCACAATGGTAGAGAGAAGTATGTGATCCTCTCCTCATTAAAGATTCCTATACTGTGACAGTAGCAAAATTTGGAAGCTGGCAGTTAGATGGCCAAGCAAAAAGAACATTTTAAATCCTCCATTGATTTTCTTTCTCAATGTTTGTACTTTTTTATTGCAGGAATGCCTGGCAACATCATTTTCTTCTTTCTCTGGTTTATAACTTTTCCATTAAAAAGTCATTTGAATGACAGTATGGCCAGAGAGTTTTAATGTAAACCATTCTTTTGGTGTTTGATAATTTTTGTCTCATGGTTATTTAGCAGGCTATAATTGCAGTTCTTGGCATCTATAGAGAATAAAGAACACATGACTTGGTTGGAATTGTGCCAATTGGTGATTTTCCCCCTTAGATAACTTCCTTGATTCTCACCAAAGCTTTGTAGTTGAGTTAAAATCATCATCTTCATTTAAGTTATGATAACTGAGCTCCAGAGAAATTAAAAATACACACAAGGCACACTGATCATTAAAAAAGCATTGAATCACATTTGAACTCAGATATTCTGATTGTAAAGCCCAGAGATATGTCATTGTACCATTCTATACTAGCAAGTTATGACTTAATCAAAGTCAGCAGGCAGATATACACTGATATAGTGGTATGTGTTTACAAGAGAATTTTTTGCTGTATTTTGAAAGAGTTATTACCTTACTTATGATACTAAATTTTTATTTTGATCTCATTAAATTATGCTCTATTGAGGTGTTGAGTGTTTCAAACATCCAATGTTTAAACAATCCCCTTTTCCATCCAATTCATCCCAGATCAGAATGCACAACTTCCATTTAGAAATCTGTGGGTGTCACTTCTAAGGATCATTTGGACTTACCACTTGGAATTCATTTTCCCAGAATTGGTTGGCATGAGCCACATATAAATTGGTTATGTGGAGTTAAGAATAAAACTGATTAACAACTAGATCCCTATAGGTAAGCAGTGCCAATTGAACAAGTGCCAATGAGGTGGGAGATGAATGAGTCAAAGCTAATGTGCTAAAAGCAATTAGTCGCCGAACCCCATTGAACCACAGGTCTATGGCTGATGTAATTAAAACAGCCATGGTTAGCTGTGACTTAAAAAGTAAAGGAAGAATAATGCAAAATGTTACCAAATAGGGTTAGTAAAGTCTGAAGTGGGTAGGAAGATAATGGATAGTAAGGAACAGGAAGGAAATAAAACTCCACAGTGTCAGAACCCTCAGAAGATGTATCCAGGGCCTTGGTGAAAACTATCATGAAGCCATTACCATTCAGGTTGAGATAAAAGTAACACAGTATCTTTTACTCTTTCCACATGGCATCATGAATGCAAGACTTTGAATCTAGAAATTTTGGGGTGAGAAGGTAAAACATTATTCATTCAGGGTATATTTCCTTAAAGCACCAGTACTACCTGGTACAAAACTGGCTATTGGGAAATCCCAAGCAGTTTACTACTTATCAGACTACAAAGTTAGTGACAAAGAGCTCTATTCTTTTAAACATTATCCACAAAAACAGGCAAGCATTGTATGGGGCACAAACATGGAAATGTTTGGTTCTCTGTATTGTATCTTCTTTGGCTTTCTCGAGTGCCTGGAGTTTGTATATTTCTTTAGATTTAAACTTTATACTCCAGAATGACTTTGGACATATTGCTGGTTTTAGTACTTTGGCTTCCTGAGTGCTGAGATTGCAAGTATGAACTACCATGACTGGCTGGTTCCATCTATAGTGTTTATAGTGTTTCTCTCTCCCTACATTTCACACGTAGTCACAAAGGACTTGTTTTTCCAGCTGTTGCTGATTTTTCCTACCTGTGTATTTTATTTTTTTTTTTTACTTCCTTGTGGTTGAAAAATCTCATTTAATCTCTAATTAATAACATATGGTTTATCTTCAGAATGCAACCTCCTGAAATGCCCCCCTCTTCTTTAAGCCTTCCCCTCTGCCTATCAAACACACATCCCTCCGTGCCAAGAACATGCTGAGATTAATTCAATGACAGGGTATACCATAGTATTTTGTTAAGAACCAATGAATAACAGAATGTATAACGACTGTATCAGAGGAATGGATGTATAACTCAGTGGCAAAGTACTTAAAAATAATGTGTAGAGGTCATAGATTCAGCGTCTAGAGCCCTCCCCCAAAGCATCTCAGAAATTCTTAGGTAATTTGTATAACAATTTTGGAGATTAGTATGCCAGTTCCTCAAGAAAATGGGAATCAGTTTACCACAGGTCCTAGCAATTCCCCTCTTAGGTATATACCCAAATGATTCACATCCATGCAACAAAGACATCTGTTCAACTATGTTCATAGCAGCATTATTTGTAACAGCAAGAACCTGGAAGCAACCAACCTAGGTGCCCCTCAACTGAAGAATGGATAAAGAAGATGTGGCACATTTACACAATGGAATACTACTCTCTGCAGAAAAAAAACAATGAAATCAATTTGCAGGCAAATGGATGGCACTTGAAGAAACCATCCTGAATGAGGTAACCCAGTCACAAAAAGAGGAATATTGTATGTACTCACTCATGTATGGATTTTAGACATAGAGCAAAAGATCACCAGCCTATAATTTGCACTGCCAGAGGAACTAGGATACAAGGAGGATTCTAAGAGATTCATATAAAATCCCTCACAGAAAGGGGAAGGGACAAGATCTCCAGAGCACATGGGGGTGGGGGGGCAGTGAGTGGAGAGGGAACTAAGAGAAAGAGAAGGGGAGGAGAGGAAAGCATGTGGGACTAGGAAGATTGAATCAGGGGAAGAATAGAAGAGAGAAGAGAGAGAAACAGAAGAGAGAGAGAGAGAGAGAGAGAGAGAGAGAGAGAGAGAGACCATAAAAGAGGGAGCCATTATAGGTTTGAAGAGAAAAATGAACCTAGAGAAATGTCCAGAGACCTACAAGATTGACCCCAACTAACAATTTGAGCAACAGTGGAAAGGCTACCATAAATGTCGTTCCCTGATAATGAGATTAAAGACTAACTTATCCACCATCATGGAGCCCTCATCTAGTAGCTGATGGAAACAGAATCAAACACCCACAACTAAACACAGAGCCGAACTGGAACCCAGATGCAGAGAGGGATTACAAGACCACGCTGCAGAAACATATAGAGACAGCTGACCTGAACAAGGAGGAGCTAATTCCCACCCACCCCCCCAGACTGATAGCAGGGAATCCAGCATGGGACTGACTCAGACCCCCAGAACATGGGCCTCAGCTAGAAGGACTGAGCAGTCTAAGGGACCTCAGACAGTGCAACCAGGATGTATTCCTGGTGCACAAAAGGACCTTGTGGACACATCCCACATGGAGGGAATACTCCCTTAACCTAGAGACAGGAGAGAAGTCCTAGTCCTTACTCCAAATGACTTGACAGATTTAGATGACCCCTCCTGCATGGCATCACCCTATGTGTGGAGTGGGGGGGATTGGAGGGGAGGGTGGTCAGGGGGCACGAGAGGGTGGGAGAGAAAGAAGAAGGAGGGAGAGAAGGAGGGAGGGAAGGAGAAAGAACTGAGATCGATATGTAAAGTAAAAATAATAAATTAATATAAAAACAATAATTAGGTATACCAAGCTCACAAATAAACACATTTTTTTAACCCAAATAATTAATCAATTATTTTAAGACATGTTTCAGACTTTAGATGATACAGTGATACAATGAAAAGAAATGAAGTATTATCAATATGCCTAAGAATGTCTTATACTTGAAGTTGCTGAAGATTTTTTACCAGTAAAATTCAATGAAAATGTGAAGAGGAAATAAAATATATAGTGGATC
The DNA here is from genome assembly GCF_943737965.1 of Phodopus roborovskii. Classification (NCBI taxonomy): domain Eukaryota; kingdom Metazoa; phylum Chordata; class Mammalia; order Rodentia; family Cricetidae; genus Phodopus; species Phodopus roborovskii. The sequence continues at coordinate 3,991,563 of NW_026126480.1, forward strand.
AAGCTCAAATGAGTAATTATATACTGTTTCAAAGTTCATAAATAAAATATGACCTTTATAAACAGAATCTTAAAAGGAATAAAGCAGTCCCCATGGGAGATAGAATTTGAAGAATTGCAGTCTATAAGGACATGACAGGCACATGGAAATAAAGATTCCAAGGAATGGATAAGCTTAAACAGTCTAGCAAACTGACTTTGTTTGATATTATAGGACTAAGTTCTAGATGGGGACAGTGAGTGATGATCAAGAGTTAGCTGTCACCCAGCAATAGATAACATGGTATAGTCATTCACCACACTGGCTCGTGCCAGATCCCTGGGGTTTGAATCCATACCCATCTGACATTAAGCTTAGCTAGCCTTGGTTTCTTCATCTGAGCTTGTGTGTATGGCAAAAAGGTCTTCAAGCACATCGTCTGTTAAAATTGTAAAAAAAAAAAAATTGAGAAAATTGACTGGCATGTATTATGTATTAATGGCTTAGCTTCATGACTTTCCATAGCTTCTTCATAGAAAATAATGCACACAGCTCTGTGACCAGTCATCAGTTATTGTTAGGACATTCTAAGCTTCTATTTGGTTCAGAATTTACCTAGGAAATTTTGGAACAGATGATGAAATGAGTTAAGTGTGTATTAGGAATTAAGAGGGAGAGTGTGGGGTAGAAATAACAGAAGTACGGTCCTCATACATAAAACTCTTTAAAAAGTAATACACATAAGAAAAGAAAATTGAGTTTGGGGCATATCTGATCAAGAAAGGCAGCCTAGGTTCTACTGCATCCAACAGCTTTACCTGATAATGCTGCCTGTACTTCTACTTGATCCAGCCTTGTTCCTGAACGTGTAGTTATGTCTGGTTAAACAGCGAGGCCTCTCCAGTACACAGAAATGACCTCTACTGACATCTTCCAGCATCCCCAAGAGCCCAGTGCTTCAACCTCGTCAAAGTATTCTTGATCTTTGCACAGAAAGAAAGCTAGTGTCTCCAGGTAGCACTTGGTTCTTGCATGTGAGAAGCTGGGAAGGGAAGAAATGGGTATCACATGAGCAGAGTAGCTCTCCTTCTCTGTGCTGTTCTTCCTGACAAAACTCTAGAAGTCTATGGAGGCACAGTGGTAAGAAATCATGCCTCTACTTTCCCTTTCCTCACCTGGCCTTTGGGTAAACTGCTTTAAGAATTTGACAGTAGAGGCGGTGAAAGAATGCATGACTCTCCTTATTTGTGTATAGCAAATAAGTTTAAATTTTTCCCAACTGGTATCCTTAGAAGAAAGGCCTGCATGCCCCCACCCCCAGCAGAGGAACAGGCAGCTCTAATGAGTTGGTTCTCACCCACTCAATAAGTAATAGTATACACTGAACATAAGGTAGTAGAAATGGAGGCTAGAAAATATAGGGAAATGATTTGATACTGTCTAAATTTCTAGGAAAAAGAAAACAATAGCATTGTGTTTCTACCCAGAAAGGCACATTGTTTTATGCTATTCTCTACCTCAGTCAATTTCATATCTAGGGCAAAAGCATTTCTATCAATTCTATGGTGCTTCTTAGCCTGACCAGTATTGAATCTTTCCTCTATGTTGAAAAGTATGTCCTAGTTTTAGAGTGCCCTGCAATATAAAAGCCAATAAATTTCAGTTATTATTCTTCTCAGTATTGAGCTATTCTTTGCTTATCTTACTGTTATTTTGGAGATGCATAGCAATAGGTCCTACAATATCATGGCCTATTCAGCAGTGTGACCTAGTTGTACTCACAGTGAGTGAAACAGAGCCATGCAGCAGGTTCCCACTCCACAGACTTGATGAGTTCCACAAAGTAGGCCCACTATTAAACTCATTTACATTCCATTATTCCATGCATTAGCTGAGGGTTTTATCACCTTCTCTGTTCATTTGCAGTTTTACCAATTGGTGATCTGCTCTTAGTAATTTCCCCATTAATAGGAATTAGTAAAAATTTTTAATAGTCATTTAATTAGTTTTAACGTATGTCTCTGTATCCATCATTAAGTTCTAGAGGGAAATTTTGTATGTTGATCAGGGTTGGGTGAGGGGAAGCCATAGTGTGTAACCATTTGTGTGTCTTCTGAGCTCTTTGACTAACACTCAGGGTCTCTGCTTTATGAAGAGATCACTGGTATTTCTCCTTTCTCTGTGAGCTAGGATTAGAGAGGGTTGGGTGGGAAGTATTGAATGGAATTTATACAGTTAATCAGCTTTGCAATTTACCCTTGTGTTGTTCTTTTAAGTTCACAGCAAAAAAATAAAAAATAAAAAATAAAAAAAGAAGTCTGATATTTTAAAAACTCATCCTGTCCTCTCAGTTATAGTCTTCTTTTATTTTTTAAACTAGTACAAAGTTTGTTCCTTATTTAATCTTCATTTTATATGCACAATAGAATTGACCTGTTTATGGCCCTTAAAGGATATAATACACAATGCATGCATCTAATATACTTGTTTTTTGTGGATGGAATTGGGATTTGGAATTGTTTTCCTTCCATTTTTAAATTTTTGATATTTTTATAGATGCATGTTATGATTCTTTCCTTTTCTTATTCCTGTTATTCTCCAGCTGAAACCTTTTTTCTCTACATGGCCCCTCCCAACTTCATGTCTCGTCTCCTTCTTGTGTATAAGCCTCTGGGTTCTATCAGAGTTACTTGCTCCATCATGGGTGGGAGGCTAGTCCTAGGACACTGGCAACTTTATAGCTATGTCACTGCAAAAACTGTCACACTCCTTTTCCTCAGTAACCATTTAACTATCAATAGCCCCTGGAGGGTGAGTCCTCTTATTTCTCTCCCCTTTCCATGATGTAGATGGATCTAATCTTGTACAGGGCTTATGTAGCTTCACATGAATTTTACAGCTTCAGTGAGCTCAAGAGCTCTGTAGCCATGTCATGTCCAGAAGACATTTTTTGCCACACTTCTCCCTATGCTATGCCTCTTACATTCTTTGCTAACCTCTCTGCTGTAATGTTCTTGAACCTTGTAGAGGGAATATAGGTATCCCTTTCATGACCAATCCTTCCACCATTACTTGTTTTCAATACTTTGACCAGTTGTGGGTTTCTACTTTAACCACCACATGTTACATGACACTTCTCTGGCAAAGACTCATCTATGTACATAAACCTGAGTTCTTAGAGGGCAATTTACCATGGTTTTATTTTGATAGCAATTACAGTTGAATTAGGAATGAAAGCTGTAAGTATACAAAAATGAAGCAATATTCAAGGATAGTAACACTTTGACATGTGCTTGGGAAATATATAAATAACTAACAGAATTCCTATAAGGTATTAATATGTTAATATTGATATCAGTGCAACATTGTAATAATATATTGTTGCTCCTTATTTACTTCCCTTGTTTGTTATTAGGAGACTTCTATTAAATCTATAACTACTGAAAGAATATAGAGATTCTGAGCATTAATATGTACACATATGTATTGATTTTAAATTTGAGACTAATTTTCCTGTCATGTAGCTACTTTGCAATCATTGACTCAATATATAACAATAAGCAAATGCAGCAGTAATCACTAGGATCAATAGTTAAACTTTGAACTTTTCATAAAAATAAAGTCAGGGTCTCCATGTAGCAATGGGGTCTGGATGTGAGCAGCTGGGAAAGGGGAAGAAATGGATATCCCATAGGTGGGGAAGCTCTCTCTATCTCCATGCTCTTCTTCCTGCCAAGACTCTAGAAGTAGGTAGGTGCACTCTGGTAGGAAGGCATGCCTATTAGCCCTTCTCTCACCTGAAAGAAAAGAGTTTGAGAGGAAGCCCCAAATTCAGATTCCCTTAAAGGAAGTATTTTCTGACATTTATTAGAAAAGATGAAAAGAATCTTGTTGGCCATAAGAGCATCTGACCTGAAAAAAAGAGTCTTTCTTTACATGGGGAGCTGGATGTCAAACTGAACAGTGACACAGAAGGGCACTTTTGATAACAAATGACCCAAGGAAACAAAGAAACGTTGCTACTCAGCACTTTGTAAAATTGGTATGCATTGGGAATATTTGCTTCCCATTATGAAATTTTAATGGTTGTATCAACATAAACTTTCTGATTTGTTTACTTGTTTCACTCACATGATCAAGATGCTTAAGAGACTGCATGAAATATTGTGGTAGCTAATACAAATTCTTTATAATATAAACACTTGGCATTCTTAATTCCCTCAACTCATTTGGTAAATGTAGTTTTATCCGTTAGTGGTTTTTTTATTCCTCTTTATTACCAAACCTTTGTACTGTGTAATTATTATACATGTTTTATAATTATTAGACTATTAGAGTTATTCCCTGAGTATATAAAATTTATATATTAACTTTGTCCACATTTTATGTTTTCCTTTATACACCCTGTCTTGATATTCACTGGAGGTTTCCAGGGCTATAAGTGAAACATAGAAGCCAACAGAATTAAGCTTTTGTTTGCTTTTGTCTGTTTAGTTGCTTGGTTTTGAGAGACAGGCTTTCTCTGTATTGCCCTTGCAGTCCTGGAGCTCACTCTGTAGACCTGGCCTTCAACTCATAGAGATATGCTTGCCTCTGCCTCTCAAGTGCTAGGATTAAAGACCTGTGCCACCACTGCCTGGCCAGTGAATATATGTGTAAATTGAAAACCATCTCCTTAGAGCCATTGGGGGTTTGGAAGTAGCTTTGTGGAAAATGAAGTCATAGCCTATGGTCTTAGAGTTAAGTACTGAATATTGCCGTATTTACTAAGTGCTTGCTACGTGCAGATCTGGGAACTGTGAGAAGAATATATACAACAGGAATCTGGACTCTAGTCTCTTAAGGAATTTAATCTATTTGGAAATGTGAAAGAAATAAAAAGCAGAGTTCTAGGTATAATGTGATGAGTCCCAGCACAGAGCTGGATCCTTAATGAGTATTTATTGGAATGAATAAATCAATGAGATGAATTAAATACCTGAGTAAGTTGGTGATTACTATTGCAGATCAGCTGCTTCAGGGAAGTTTTCATAGGAAATCTGGGACATCTGTTATAGTGGTAGAGTTTGCACATGCAGGTATTCTAGGAAGGACTACTTTGATGATTTGCCTATGTTTTCTGTTGCTTATGCCCACACAATTTTTTAACCTAAACTCATTTTAAGCAACCAGATCCAAAAAAAGTTGTAGTAAACTGAACTCATCTTTAAGAAAATACAGCTAAGAGACTGAACAACAGCAGATGAATCCAATTCATACTGAATGCTGAATATGAGGAATGCTCAAAATGCTAGGTATAGGTCTTTGTATTCTGTGCAGGTCTGTAAGTACAAGCTTGAAGTAGAAAGATAGTGCTTGCACACTAGAAAGTCTCACTGGTTCCCAAAAGCACTGCATCAAACTTACTACAAGGATCTGTGAAGAAAAAAAAAAAAAACACTAGCCTTGAAACAGTAAATGATTTTAGGAGAAGATATTTCTGGGAGCTTAGGAAAAGACCTATTTCTTTCCCTTATTAGCTTATTACAAATGAAAAATTGAAGTATTATATTAATTTGAAATTTTTTCCAACTTTTATGTTGTACTTTTTGCGTTTTAAAGATGACGTAAAACTCCAAGATATTTATTTGCTTTGTTATTTTTCAAGATTATAATTTGAAAAACTAGGGCTTCTCTCCTGTCTCTAGGTTAAGGCAGTTATCCCTCCATGGGGGATGTGTTCACAAGGTCCTTTTGTGCACCAGGGATACATGCTGGCTCCACTGTCTAAGGTCCCTTAGACTGCTCAGGCCTTCTGGCTGAGACCCATATTCAGTGGGGCCTGAGTCAGTCCCATGCTGGCTTCCCAGCTATCAGTCTGGGGGGGGGGGGTTGTTAGCTCCTCCTTGTTCGGGTAAGCTGTCTCAATGTGTTTCTGAAGCCTGGTCTTGTCCTCTCCATCTGCATCTGGGTTCTAGTTCGACTCAGTGTTTATGTATCGGTGTTTGCTCCTGTTTCCAACAGGTATTAGATGAGGGCTCTATGGATAAGTTAGTTGTTGATCTCACTATCCGGGAAGGGCATTTATGGTAGCCTTTCCACGAATGCTCAAATTGTTAGTTGGCGGCACTCTTGTAGTTCTCTAGACCTTTCTTTGTGTTCAATTTTATCTTCAAACCAATATTGGCTCCCTCTTTTATGTTCTCTGTCTCCCTCCCTCCCTCCCTCCCCCCCCTCTCCTGTGTTCTATTCCTAACCAGACTCAATCTTCCTAGTCGCACATGTTTTCCTTTCATCCCCCTCGTTTTCTCCTAATTCTCTCCATTAACTGACCCCCCCACTTCCCCTGTGCTCTGGGAGACTTGTCCCTTCCCGGTTCTGTGAGGGACTTTATATGAATCTCTTAGAATACTCCTGGTATCCTAGTTCCTCTGGTGGTGGGAATTATAGGCTGGTGATCCTTTGATCTAGGTCTAAAATCCATATATGAGTGAGTACATACTATGTTCCTCTTTTTGTGACTGGGTTACCTCATTCAGGATGGTTTCTTCAAGTGCCATCCACTGCCTGAGAATTTCAAGATACCATTATTTTTTTCTGCAGAGTAGTATTCCATTGTGTAGATGTGCCTCATCTTCATTATCCATTCTTCAATTGAGGCGCATCTAGGTTGCTTCCAGTTTCTTGCTATTACAAATAGTGCTGCTATGAACATAGTTGAACAGATGTCTTTGTTGTATGGATGTGAATCCTTTGGATATATGCCTAAGAGGGGGATTGCCGGGTCCCATTTTCCTGAGGAACCACCATACTGATCTCCAAAATGGCTGTACGAGTTTGTACTCCCACCAGCAGTGTTGGGAGTTTCTCCACATCATCTCCAGCATGAGTCATCATTGGTGTTTCTAATTTTAGCCATTCTGGTAGGAGTAAGATGGTATCCCAAAGTTGTTTTGATTTGCATTTCCCTGATAGCTAAGGATGTTGAGCATTTTCTTAAGTGTCTTTCAGCTTTTTTGATTTCCCCTATTGAGAATTCTTTCTTCAGTTCTGTACCCCATTTTTAATAGGGTTATTTGGTGTTTTGTTGACTAATTTCTTGAGTTCTTTTATATTTTTGGAAAAAAAATATCTTATTTATTCTTTGAGTTTAAGGTTATTTATAAAAATAATAGGGTGCTTCTCACCCTTTTAAGAATAAATAGAAAAGGTTTAGAAAGAGAAACTTGAGTACAATAATTTGCCCTGCTATTACATATTGTTGTAACTATAACCACATCCACAAAAGTATGAGTCTTTTTAGGAAACTATTATAATTGTTCATTAAAGAAAATGTATACTTGAGTAAGATAGTAACATGAAAATGTCAGTTGCAATTAATTCAGAAAGTTCCAGAATATAGAACCAGCACCCATTGTCAGTCACTGTGTGTATTATCATGGTATATATATAGCGTCAATTACATAGGTTTACTTTGCCTGAGAAATGATCAATGGAGCAAAGATTCAAGGTGAAACTTGTCATAGAAGTTAAATACCATTAGTATCTTTGTCAAAATCCACTACTTCAGGGCATTCATGCAAGATATAAATATCATTTAACATTCTAAAGGAGTTCCTTAACTTTGGCTTGTTGACCCTCAGGCATGCATCCCTGACTTCTACCCACAAAATGTCATCATCACCTTCACTCCTTTAGAATTAAAACATTTCCAGATACTGCCACACATATCCAGATTAAAATGTCTAATGCATGTATTCCACATCCTTGATGACTTTCTTCCACACAGAAATACAGGCTTCTATCATCCTTCTTCCAACAGAGAGAGTAGTAGGGTATCATGGAGAAAGAACATTCATCTAGCCTTGATTCAATTGTACTATCATAAACTCATCTCGTGCTCCCACTAAACCTAAGGGAATTGGGGAAAGTCTCCTGCCTGGTTCTCCTGTGGAAAAGAAAACATGAACTTGGCTGGACAGTTAACCATCTCTGCCTGGAAAGAACTAGAATCTAGCCAAGTGTGTTTTAATAGTCTTTGCATTGTATCCACATCTCATGAAGATGATGCACACAAGCAGCCTTATGTTTCTGAATAGTCTAGCCTGTGCTAAACATTGCTGAGCCCAACCTTGTCTACAGAATCGGTTCTTGCTTGCTCTTTTTGGGGTATTTTGTTTCCCTATTTTGGTTCTATTGTTAAAATTATTCTGAATTGTAATAGGTTTCCACATGGAGTTTTAACATATTATTCATATGATTTTCCCCTGACCCCCCCACACACACCTTTTTCATTTCTCTGTTCCCCAACTCCCTTTCCCCAAGAATGACCCTTTCATTAAGCTCCATTTTCACCATCCCCTCTTATTTAGTTCCCTTATTTTTTTCCATTTACACTGGCCCCTTTCTAGGTTTTTTGTTGTTGTTGTTGTTGTTGTTGTTGTTGTTGTTTTTCAGTTCTTTCCAGAAGTTTAAGAACCTCAATAAGATATGGCTAAGATGAAAACATCATACTCATGGATGTTATTGATGAATAGGAAGCATTCTTGGTCATGTTTATTGATTTAAGTGACATTCCTGGTCCTATTTATTGATCTGACATCAGTTAATAATGATCAGTTCCTTTATGTCTTTATTTTCTGTGCCCTAAACTCATTCACAGAGCCAAAATGAGAGCTAGCCACTCATGCATTTACTTTAGTTGCTATGGTACTTTTATGATTGTATAGTATCAGTCAAACAAAAGCACTTTGTGGATAATAGTTCATTTATATAGCAGAAAAATCATAAAATTATTACCATGTTTGAATTCCTTCATAATGCAGTTACTATAGGCAATGGTAAATTCTCTTTGCTCTTAGAAATTTACATTATACAATAAAATCTCTCCACTAATTGCCAACATCAACCTTATTTTCTCCTTCTGTTTTCAGCTCTACACCCTAGATTTGCTCATTTTCTTTATACTCACCACTAGCCATATATACTTTCCTTCCACCTCATCCATAAATAGACTTGGTTATATCTTCCTGGATTTTATCATCACTTATCATTGTCCAGATCTATTGAAATTATTTTTGTCATATGATATTCTGTGAAACAAACAAAATCATTAAATCCTTACCTGTAAAAACCCCAAAATTAGGGATACTGTTTTTACAACAATGTGACAGGCAAATTTTGGGCTCCTAATCTCCTCTGATTGTCATCATCTCTGTGGTTATATTATATTTCATGACTGAATGGAATTTGCAAAAGAAATTATTGCTACAGATGAGTTACCCTTGAAGCAGGGGGCTAATCCCAGATTTTCTGTGACTCTATGCATGACCTTTAAAATAAGAAGAAGCATAAAGTCTGATCTGTTGCTGGCTTGATGGGTAGAGAGTTACATAGAAAGTATAAAGACAGTAATCCAGCCATTGAGTCTGGACCCAGACAAAACTACAGTCCTGGGTAAAATAATGATGTAATCCAGTGAGTCTGTAAGTAGAGGATCCAGTTACACCATGTGAGATGTCCCTGACATCCAGTAATGAAGGGTAATAAGTGACTGCTGTTTTAAACCACTAAATTGTGGTAAATTGTGTGACTCCGGAGAAAATGAAAACATAAAATCAACCAGTTCTTCTCTTTCTGAAACTGCTACTCCTGGGATTATAAAATCAGAGTGCATTGTGGTCATAAGATGATTCAATGCTTTCCAGTTTGGACTTTTTCTACTTTAAAAATAAAGCAATCCTATTTGTGACCAATGATGGAGCTGCTGATCTTTTCATTTCAGTATCTGCCTTCATTTATTTTCTTCCCTCAGAACTGTTTGTTTCCATTGATGTTGGATCTCCTATGATGTCATCTAGCTTATCAGTAGAGATCTTATAGGTGCACTCCAAAATCTGGGTCTTCTCTCCTTCATGGTCACACTGAATACTACATTTCCTAGCTCCTTAAAAATAACTGGGGTTCTTGTGAGTAGGTGTAGTCAATGGACCAAGAGTTGAGGCAGCAGTATATTCTTTTCAGAACTACACCTCTGGTTATTTTTAAGAGAACTGTTAAATTTGTAGAGTTGGACAATAAAAGTAAATATTGTTATCATTTAGACACTCAAATGTTGCTGCTAATGTTGCTGAAAATGTAATATCACCTTTACTGAATAATCTGGGTTTTAAAAAAAGACAAGCTATGTTTGGTGACAGTATTTTACTAAGATTTCTAGATCATTCCTGATTATACAAAGTCAAACAAGTTTCCATACCTGCAAAATGTGAAATTGTCTCATTCAGTTCATGTTGCGTTGAAATTGAGAGCATGATTTTTGAAAAGCAAAATATAAGCTTTGACATGTTGGGGACACATGTCCCAGCTGCAGCAGGCATTTGTTTCATTGCCCCATTGTGAACCACATTCTATTACTTGTGAATTTCTTTGAAGTTACTTTATTCTTATGAAGTTCACCTTGAAGAACTGAACAACTGTAAGACAGTCATTATTTCTTCACCATGACATGACTAATAGCTTCTGCCATCCTTGACAGTTCTTTGCAATCTTTAATTTCTCTCTCTATTCTTCTTTAAGAATTTGCATTGAAATGTATCTTCTTCAGTTGGATATGTTTATACCTATCCAGAATTAATTACATCTATAATACATGATCATTCTTTCAATAGAGTACCTAAGTGCCTGAAAAGAGAGTCACTCTTAAGATAAAGCCAGCTGATTTTTCTCTCAGTTTGCTGGGCGAAAACAAAGTCCAAAAAGTTGGTTAATCCATTCACCAAGGAGGACTGGACAAGGCAGTGAGTGCAGTGTCCTCAATATGGTTATCACATGAAGTTAAACCTGACTGAATTTTCATTTATCCTTCACATTTCGCTGGAGCATACTTTTAAAAAGCTTCATTTGTAGCACAGTCTGGCTAAGTTTAACTTTAAATAATTGCCTAAGATTATTTCTCTATTTCAAGCTCCTGGGGTCATGGAAGTATTAGTCTCTATAATCTCCACTTAGTTGAGGTTAACCCTTGACCTTAATATGGGGATTTGAATCAATGGCTCCACTTTCACTTTAACACATACTATTGCCCTGTTGCTTTCTTCCCAACAGTTCTGCTAAGTGGATGGTTTTTGAAAGACTTTATTTTGCTAAGAATAAAACCAGACAAGTATAGTGGTAATCCATTGCAAAGGTCCTTTCACAAGCCTATTAGGACGAATTGAGGTCTAAAACTCTCTAGTAAAGTAACTTCAGTGTTTCTCAAACTGGACTATGAATTAGGTTCTACAGAGATCCTGCATACTGATTCAGTGGCTCTGGAGTGGGTCTAGAAATTGTTCATTCTTTAATTCACTCTCAGGCAATGCCAATGCTCCCTGTTTGGGCTTTGACTTGTATCTTGAATTGCTTCTCTAAAAAGCATGATTTCATTCTCATGAAGTCAATGGACATTTTTTGAGGCCCTGATTTTTAATTTGAGGGATTAAGCATTTCCTGTGCTTATGGCACTCACATTCTAGCTCATACAGAGGTAACTAATGAAAAGAAGAATGACATAGTAAGATGAATACAAAACTTAAAGGAACTGAGAGTCTTGGTGATAAGCTCTTATGGTATGTAAAAGAGGAACAAGATAGGAATATAAGACTTTCTCATATTGTAGATTGAGAATTATACTTTGGGGTTTTGTGTTGTCTTGATCAAAGCCTGGTCTTGGTAAGCTATGTGTAGAGCTCTTCCTGTTAATAAAGAACAAAACTTTGTGGCTCTAATGTGGAGGCATGGACTGTCAGATGGGAACTGCCCATCTCTTAGCTCTGAAAATAATGAAAGCAAGTGCAGTCTTTCAATTCTGTCAATGACCATCTAGAAAAGAGTCATCAATAATTGATTTTCATGTCAGTTTAAGAAAATTTAAATAGGGCTAGAGAGATGTCTCAGAGGTTAAGAGCACTGACTACTCTTCCAGAGATCCTGAGTTCAATTCCCAGTTCAACTACATAGTGGCTTGCAACCATCTATAATGAGATTTAGTGCCCTCTTTTGGCCTGAAGAAATAAATGGAGACAGAATGTTGTATATATAATAAATAAATCTTACCACTCCCCCAAAAAGAAAATTTAAATGTTTACTTTATAACTTCTAAATGGGTTCTGGGTAATCAAACCCTTTGGCTTATGATACCCACTCATAACAGAATGCTAGAACAGACAGATTTGCATTTAAACAAATGAAGTTTCCAGTTCTCTCATTTATGTGGCTCTTTCATAACACTGGGAAAGAACTTAGTAGTTTCAATCTCTAATTTGGTAAATTTTTTTTGTTTATTTGTTTGTTTTGGGTTTTTAGTTGTTTTTTTCTAAGAGACTTCCCTTGAATTATCTTAATTTAGTCCTCCCACAATCCCTAGATCTACTTGTAAAAGGCAGGCTTTCTATTGTGAAAGTTATTATGCTTTTAATGTTTGCTCTGAAAAAATATATTTTGCTATCAATGTAATTGGCAAATGATATTTAATCAATTTTTATTCAGTGGAACTCTGCAGGTAATAAACAATTTAAAGAAAGAGACTCTCTGGGAATGATAAAATTATCTTTTCTCATGAATATTCCATTTCTTCATTTTCCACAGATGGATGGTTTCATTGGAAAAAAAAAAAAAAAAAACCCTGAGCAGCCTGAATGCTGCAAGTAGTGCACAGGGTAGAAATTTGGTAATAAAACCTCAATTTCCAGCTAACTGTTCATGTGCCAGGCATTGAGACATTCCCACTTATAGTGAGGGAGGATTTATGCATATTTCTTATCAACATGGTAATTGTAGTTTATAGTTTATGTTTGAACATGCCAGACCCATACACTCTAGTTAATTGTGGTAAATGTATCTATTTTTGTGACAGAAAAAAAAAGTGGGAATATAATCATTCATTTCTGTTCCCTTTAACAAAGTGGTATTTCTATGTAGCTAGATCCTGCTCTTGAAGACTGAATTTCTTGAAGGTAATAAAACCCTATAAAACATATTTTAAACCAGTACCTAATAAAAATTTAAGGAAAGTCTATATCATCTTGATTAAAAACTCTGTCTTCTCTGTGTTTTGTCTTACACACTCTGTGTGTTGCTTTTAAACTGAGGGGATAACTTCAGGGTTACTATACTCTATTATATACTTCTGGATTGTTCTTATTTTAACCCATTGAAATGAAATTATTCACTGGCCTTCCCCTATAATCAGATTGGTGACTACCCTAACCATCATCATAGAACCTTCAGCCAGCAACTGATAGAAGCAAATACAGAGATCATGGCTAAGCTACAGGAGTCACGTCAAAGAGGGGAGGAGGGATTATGGGGGGGGGGCAGGATCATGATGGGGAAATCTACAGTGACAGCTGACCCGAACTAGTGGGAGCTCTTGAACTCTAGACTGATAGCTGCGGAGCTTGCAAGGGAAAGAACTAGACCCTCTGCATGTGGGTGACAGCTTTGTAGCCTGGTCTGTTTTTGGAACCCCTAGCAGTGAGACCAGGATCTATTTCTGGTGCATGAGCTGATTTTTTGAAGCAATTCCCTATGGTGGGACACCTTGTTCAGCCTTAATGCAGGGAAGGAGGGGGTGGGGCTTGGTCCTGCTTCAACTGAATGTGTGCCAGGCCTTGCTGACTCCCCAGGGGAGACTTCACCTGTAAGGAGTAAGGTTTTTCTGCCTGTCGCTGTTCTGGTCCCACTGCCGCGCCAGCCCCAAATAACACACAGAGACTCTGTATTTGATATAATGCTGTTGGCCAGGTACTAGTTTCTTATTGGCTAGCTCTGTCTTAAGTATTAACCCATTTTTATGTATTTCCATGTGGTGTTATCTTACCGGGGAATACAGCAGGCGGCTCTTCTCCCCAGTCTCTCCATGTTGACTCGTCTCTCTTCACTACTTCCTCTTCCTCCTTGTCTCCTAGTCCCTCCTATCTTCCTTTCCTATTGGTCAGCAGTGCTTTATTCATTAACCAGTATGAGAAACATATACAGAATGGCATCTCCCATCACTCACCCTTTCTGAAGAGTGAATGGAGGTGGGTTGAGGGAGGTAGGAGGTAGTGGAAAAGGAGGAGGGAGGGAGAACTGTGGTTGGTATGTGAAATGAATAAAAAAAATAAATTACTTAAAATTTTCTTTCATATCTTGTATGACATAGGTACTGGACTTGATATGGTCAGGGTGGGAATATGTTACTGCAGAGACTACTAAGTTCTTGGTTTGATGGAGATGCCATTGCATCTTCTCTCTGAGATGGTGACTATGCCACATGGAATGAGCTCAAACTGAGCTTTGGTGGCAGCAAGAGTAGCAACTGTAAAGAAAATGTTTGAGAAGACCATAGCCACATATTATACTGGATTCTTCTTCAAGAACTAATGTTCTCCTCCTTTTTTATTTACCAATGTTTTTTTTTTCTGTTCCTTGAATGGCACATTTTAACATCTTTAAGAACTCAGGTTGATATTTTTCTCTTCCTTACATAAATATTTAATTGTGGTCTAATTATGTACAGCAAAATGTACAAGTCTTACAGTGTACAGTGTGAAAGGATTGATAAATGAATGCCCCATGGAGCAAACATTCCACATTAAGATATAGTACACTGCCAACATCAGGAAGTTATCCTGTCCTTATGAGTCTGTGACTTCCCACAAACCACTGGTGTCTCATTTTCTCCACTAATTAATTTTGTCTGTTCCTAAACTTATATAAATCAAATAATACAGTACTTACTTGTGTCTGGTTTCATCTAGTCAACATAATGTTCTTAATAATCACCCATATTGCTGTCTTTGTTTGTCTATTATCCTAATAGTAGATCTTTCACTTATTCTTTTTTAATTTTTTTTGTCTATTCTGAGTCATACCTACTCAATTTGTCTCTTTATAGAGATTTACTGTCATATGCTTAGGGTAGATACATACAATAGAATTTCTAGATCAAGAAAATGCCTCCTCTTAAATTTAGTAATAAACTATCAAATATGTGCCCATGTGTTTCTTTGACCTCACAGTCACATCAGCAAGTATGAAAGAAGCAACTACCTTGCCTCCTCTCCAACATAGTGTCCAGTATTTTTGTGTGTTTATTGTTTTTGGTTGTTGTTGTTGTTGTTTTTAAGCTACTCTAAGTAGCGTACCTTCATATTCTTGGCTTAAATTCTCACCAACACTAATGATTTTGAGCAGCTTTCCATGTTTATTGTTCATTAACATGTCCTTTTCTGTTGAGGTATGATCCAAAATTTACCTATGTTTAAAAAAATCTAAACATCTAAACTTTAAATTATGAAACAATTTAGAATTGTATAAAAGCTAAAAAGTAGGTTATTAATGTGTTCTCTTTTGATAGTTTAGTCCATTTCTGTGTCTTCTCAATATTCAGACACTGATATTGTTATTAATTAAATTTCAAACAGGTTGGAGTTTCTCTAAAGAGCTTTCATGATTACGGCCTTTTTCTACAGTATTTAGTCCAAGTTTCTACAGTACATCTGTTTGGTTTTTGATCCTGAGATTTCTATGATATGATAATTTTTCAAATATTTCTACACTTTTTATGGTCCTGGCAATGTTAGGAATACAGGGAAGATACCCTGTATGGGCATATCTGATGCTTTCTCTTTATGATTAAATTAGTTCAGGAGCATTTTAAAAGAGGATTATAGCGATCCAGACTCTCTTAGCATATCCCATTAGAGGGTCTGTGATGTCCAAACACTATGGTCATGTGGTTAATGTAGTCTTCTAGAATCTTGGAATCAACAAAACTAGCAATGTGTATGCATATATAATCCTATGCATCTGTTCACATCTTCATCTTCAGTCTTTATATTTATTAGTTTTCCTATATTTACCTCTAAGTATGATTTACTCTGACATCACTTTCTTTAATATTGGTACACACTATTATCAACGTATGTCCTTGTTTATCTGTAACTGTCCTCTCTAACAATTAGGAACCAGTTGCCCACAGTTTACCATCTATGACCTAACACTACTGTTAGTAAAAGCCTATAAAGTGGCTTTTATATTCAATCTGGGATTCCTGTGAGAAACAGATTTGCTAATGAGAGAACAGTATTTGTGTATATTGTACAGTTGTTTTTACCTTAAGCCATAGGTTTCTAGACAAAACACAGTTTTCCAAAGTTATGTAGGTAGTCTTTGTATTCACGTATTTAAAATTAGAGTATTGGTTTTTGGTAAAGTGGCATTATCTATTGTCTATGTTATGTGAGTGTAGTTAACTTCCTTTGGTTGGAGTTTTCCTTCCAATACTTTCTGTAGGGCTGGATTTGCAGATATGTATTGCTTAAATATGGTTTTGTCATAGAATATCTTGGTTTATCCATCTATAGTGATTGAATGCTTTGCTGGATATAGTAGTCTGACCTGGCGGGCATCCATGGTCCCTTAGCATTTGTAGAACCTCTACCTATAAAGGACCTTCTGGCTTTCAGAGTTTCAATGGAGAGGTCAGGTGTAATTCTAATACGTCTGTCTTTTTATGTTATTTGGCCTCTTTCCTTTGTTGATATGAGTAGTTTTTCCTTGCCGGTCTGGTCCCTGACCCATGAAAGCCCCAAATAACACACAGAGACACTGTATTAGATATAATTCTGTTGACCTGCAACTAGCATTTCTTATTAGCTAGCTCTGTCTTAATTATTAACCCATTTCTATTAATATAAGTGTTTCCATGTGGTCTCATCTTACTGGAGTGAGGACTTGGTGTTCTACTCTCTCCGTCCTCCATGTTGCAACTCCTCCTACCTCTCCTCAAAACCTCCTAGTCTCCTAGTCACACCTATCTTGTTTTCCTATTGGCCAATTTACAGAATGACATCTCCCATCATCTCCTCTTTTCTGTCTAAGTAAAAATAAGGGTTTTAACATTAACATAGCAAAATATATAACAAAGCAGTTATCAAATAATGATCACAGTTAACAATATTTAGTTTATTAACATTTAGCAAGATTTAAAGAAAATATTAATCATCACTTATCCTGTTTTTGTGAGTCCTATATGTCCTATATGTAACTTATCTTTAATCCTAACTAAGGAAAACTATAACCATAACTATCTGTCTTCAATTCCTTCAAAGACCACAGAAGGATAATATATAAACTCTAGAAATGACAGGGACATCTTACTACCTGATCAGTCACCTAAAGTTCTTCTGTAATGTTCCATCTTCAGACTATAGACCATACTGTGTCTGGCAGACTCCTCAGCAAAGCAGAAAACTTTAAACTGTCAACCAGTAATGGAATTTTGTCAGTCACTTTTCTCTGTGTCCTGCAGACAGTCTGGTAGACTCTTCCATGAAGCAGGAACTCTGTATCAATGTCCATCTTGTATCAGCAGTCACTTTCCTGTGGGTCCTGCATGTCCAGTTTATACAACAAACAGTACATTCAAGAGTAGTATTTTGCCCAAATGATTAGTCTTGCCATATTGGAAGTAAACTCCATAACAAGTATCTTTGATGTCCATCTTCCTTTTTGACGCAGGTGGTGTTGCCAGGAGCAGTTGTGCCTCACTGTCAAGAACCATTTTAAATGCCATATTCTGTATGTCTTTGAATGATTTAAAGAATGGCTATTTATTTCAAATATATCTCTGTATATCTAGAAAACTAACTCACCTAACTATAAATTTTGACTATTACAGGTAAGTATCTATAATCTGTACTAAATTATACATTACATTTTAAAATGAGCTATAGAAACACAATACCTAAACAAGTGGAGAAATACATATCACAAAACTGACCTTAAATTTTTTTATTTATTTTATATAACAAAGTCCAATTAAATGAAAACAAACATTTATACACAATATTTGGGAATTTGGACGTTGTTCTTTCCAAACTACTTCCTGCTGGTTAAGGGGCATTTTAAAAATACTCATTTCTATACCATAATACCCTTTTTACCTTTAAAAATATTGTTTGTGGTCATTAACCATTTATAACCAACCCCATATAAGTGAAAACAAACATTTAGAGACAATATTTGGAAATTTAGGCATTGTTCTTTCCAAACTGCTTCATGCTGGTAGGGGGCGTTATCATGGGGGATCTTAAGAAGATGCAGAAATCCTGGCTGTAGTGGTCTGCAAAGCTGCCTTGTCCAAGCTGTTTTGAATGGTGGATCACCTGGGACACTGCTTCAGGGGGGTCTTGCTTGATCAAACAAGCAAGTCTGGAAGGAATCCACATCTTTTCATCTTCTGTGGAAACAAAAATTGAAATCCTTTTCCCCAGTAACCTGTCCTTGGAATTAAATTTTGAAGTCAAAGCATCTTTAAAATATATAAATTGAATTAATCCAGCAGCATTTCTTTTAACAGTTGTTATTTCCTCAGCAGTCAAAAGATACAAAGACAATATAATACCATACATTATCCATATTCTGTCTGTGCTTTCCATCTTTATGTGGCTTTTTATTACTCCCTTCTACTTTTATTTTTTCATTTTTTGAGACAGGGTTTCTCTGGGTAACTTTTATCTGTCCTGGAATTAATTCTGTATACCAGTTTTACTTTGAAATCACAGAGATCTGCTTGCCTCTGTCTCCTGAGTACTTGTAATTAAAGGCATGTGCCACCACACCCAGCTACTCTCTGTCTTTTTATTATTCTTTTTAAAACTATTGTATCCTGTTTCTTTTTCTCTCCCAAGCCTACATATATTTTAAAACACAGTGTAAACCTTTAGAGGTTTTTCTAAATCTGAATCTGTTTTTAGTATAAATCTTTATCTTTTTCTGATCACAGTCTTTTATCTGGTAAACAACATTGTAAAATGAAAGCCACAGTTGTTACTGCCAGAACTGAGAGCTGTGTTCACTGCCTGTGTCTACGTTTCCATCCAGCAGCATGCTGCCAGCTTGGAGATGTGGTCACTGCCATTGCCAGCTCTTGTACACACCATTAAGTTATTAGAGTTGTTAGCAGAGCTGTTTAAAAGCCTTGCGGGTTTTTTTGCTGCTTATGCTGAGTCAGGAAATTTCCCTTAAAGGAGCTGCGCAAATCTCTGTCTCTAGCAAAACAGAGTCCAACCTAGAAAAATGATGCTACCAAGAAGCCTTGCTTGTCTTTGTTCTTTTGTTTCTAAAACCCTTTATTAAGCTTTTGTTAAGTTTTAAGTGGAAGTTCTTACGTCATGTTGGGCAACATTTTGTTATGAGCGGTTTTTCCTGCCGGCCTGGTCCCACAGCCACACCAGCCTGAAATAGCACACAGAGATGCTGTATTATATATAAAGATGTTGGCCTGTTACTAGCATTCTTATTGGCTAGCTCTGTCTTAAATATTAACCCATTTCTAGTAATCTAAATATTTCCATGTGGTCTTGTCTTACAGGAGAGAGGGACCAGCTTTCTACTCTATCCATCCTCCATGGATATCCTCCTCCTTACTACTTCCTGAAACTTCCTTGTCTCCTAGTCCCACCTATCTTGTTTTTCTATTGGCCAACTGTGCTTTATTCATTAACCAATATAAGAAACATTTACAGAATGATATCTCCCATCACTTTGCTGCTCTTAATACTCTATTCTGTGTTTGGGGTTTTGATTATTATGTAGCATGGTGACTTGTTTTTGTAATCCAGTCTATTTGGTGTTCTGTAAGCTTTTGGTTGGGAAAGTTTTCTTCTATGATTTTGTTAAATATTTTTTCTGTATCCTTGAGCTTGTTTTTTTTTTTTCACCTTCTATACCTATTATTCTTAGGTGTTTGGTCTTTTCATGGTATCCCATATTTCCTGGTATTTTGTGTTAGGGATTTGTTGGACTTAGGATTCTCTTTTATCAATTAATCCTTTTCCTCTAGTGAATCTTCAAAACCAGAAATTCTCTCTTCCATCTCTTGTATACTGTTGTTATACTTGCATCTGTAGTTCCTGATCATTTACCCAGGTTTTCTATTTCCAGAATTCCCTCATTCTGTATTTTCTTTATTGTTTCTATTTCAGCTTTCAAGCCTTAAACTGTTTGAATTGTTTCCTTCACTTGTTTTTTTTTTTTTCTTGGCTTTAAGATATTTGTTTATTTCTTGCATTTATTTGTTTGTTCATCTTTCCCTCCATTTCTTGATTTTGTTTGTTTTTTCTTCCATTTCTTTAAAGAATTTCCTCTTTGAGGGTCTCTATCATCTTCATAAAGTTGTTTTTAAGATCATTATCTTCTGTTTCATCTGCATTGGGATGTTCAGGTCTTGCTGGTATAGAGTCCCTAGACTCTGGTGGTGTCATGTTGGTCTTTCTGTTGTTCAGTGTGTTTTTATACTATTGTTATCCCATCCTTTCTTCTAGAGGGTGCTGGTGGGGTCTCTCACTCTCCTGGTGAGTACAGGTTCAAGGTTCTCTCCTGGTGGGTGCAGGCAGATCCAAGTTTCCAATGAATGGCTCTCCTAGTGGGTTCAGATGGGTCTAAGACTCTCCAGGTGGGCATAGGTGGTCCTAAGAGTCTCCCAGTGGGTGCAGGCAGAACTAAGACTGCTAAGTAGGCAGACTCTAGATGGTTTGATCTGTCTGGATAGGTCTACTATGCAGGCACACAGACCCTGGTTTGGAAACACATTGTGGCCAAAAAAAAGTTATTTCAAAATTTAAAAAATGCAGTTTACCTGAGTTGTTTCTGGCCATATACATTTGTTTTGATTCATGTGCCTTCACTGCACTCTTTGTTCTAAATACAAGTTTAGTTCACAGCACCTATATTAGGTGGCCCACAACCAACTGTAAGTCCATCTCTTGGGCAATCTGACACCTATGGCTTCTGTGGGAATCTGGACTCTCATCACACTAAAATCAGTTAATGTGGCAGGATGTTTCCCTTTTTCAATAAAAGACTGTCCAGACTAGAATGATTTGTGGACATGTCCAAGAGAGATTATGTAAATTCAGGTGGCTGCCCACTGTGAGTTGTCATCATAGTAACAGGAGATGAAACTAAGGGGTTTCTTAAACTCCATTCCCTCTCTGTTTAACTATAAATGTCTCCATATTTCTGAAAAACCAGCCTCACAAAGTCTCTCCATCACTTAAATAATCTAATAAGGTACACAATCTAATGCCATCCAGATTGTCTTTATTTTACCATATTTCCCCCTTCTCAACCAAGTGCAGAATTTCCTGAAGTTTCTTCTAAGCTATCTTTGTGTGGTCTTCTATTTTTCCAGTTAGAACTGCATTTTAAAACTTTATACCCAATTCAGATATATAATCTATTTAAGTATTTATAAATAATTTTCATATTTTGACATCTATAGGTTTTAGAATATGGGTCATTTATTTATAAAATTTGTTGCAATGTTTATTCTGATGTTTTGAAATAACAAGCTATAAAATGTAATATAATAACAACATTCATTCATTATACTTTAACCTAACTAAAGCTGTAGACCATCTATTATACTTCCATTTATTTAAAAGAAAAATAAAAACTGAAATTTGTTTTGTCGGTTTTGAGTACATTTCCCTGAAGCTCTTGTGCTTTATGAGAAGTCACTAGCAGACTCAACATTCTAGTAAGTGGAACACTCCCTTTGCTGTACCCTACATTTGCAGTGTAATCACTAAGGCATTTAAGAAAGGGGCATTAAAGGCTTTTGTTTCTGTAGTACAGGGGCGGCTACATGCTGGGCCTTGTAGACCAGTCACATCTCCATCTATAAAAACGAGTATGACACTATCTAGTATCTACTTCCAGAGTTTTTTCATAGCTAAAGTTATTTATAAATGGATCAGAACTCTCCAAGTGAAGAGCAAACTTCCTTTCCTAGAGGATAAAAGGATCCCTAAGAATTTTATAGTATGTTTTTTTCTCTAAAATTCTTTCAAAAGTGCAGTATAATTATTAACTTTGAGTAAATGGTGGACAGACAAAATGTAAACACTACTTTCAATTTTTACATTCCTAAACTGGAAGATACTTGTAATTAAATTATTAGAAAGTTTTGAGGCTTGAGGGCTTTTGTTGTTGGTTTTTTTTTTTTTTTTTTTTTTTTTTTGGTTTTATTTTGTTTTTTTGAGACAGAGTTTCTCTGTGTAACTTTGGCTGTCCTGGAATGTCACAATGTAGACTAGGCAGGCCTCAAACTCAGAAATCTGCCTGCCTCTGCCTCCCTAGTGCTGTGATTAAAGGCATGTGCTACTATTGCCCAGCAAGGAAGTATTTTAATGAGTGCTTTCAGAATTTTTCAATGACTCATGACAAATTTTTATAATTGCTGGCATGTAAGAAACACTAACAAGAGTTGACTGATATTCTAGTTACTTCAATGAATAGACAGGGAAATTTTTTCCTTCAAAAAAACTGCTTAATCAATAATGTTCTATAATTCTGTTTTTGATATCCAGGTTGTCTTCTTTGACATTTGAAATAAGGCTTTAATTATTTAATTATAAAAAAAACATTTTCTAAAGTCAACAGTATTGAAATACCTCTCATTAGTATACATATTTCCTTAAAGAATTACTCCTTCACACTTTATAAGCTTTATAGTGATAGATACTTGAAATGTTTCCTAGATCACATGGGAACTATGATGTGAGTCTTAATTTCTGATCCTGTTTGAATAATAAATGACCATAACTCTTTGGAGAATAAAATTTAAGTAGTGATATATAAATTCAATGAATTTTAACTTCATCATAATTTTAAGCATGGTAGATTTCTATCTTATTACACTTTTATTATACATATAGTTCACCTCACTCATTTTAGATCCTTCCTTTTGAAGAATGACATAATATGCCATCTGGGACTCATTCAAAAGGGAGCAATTGTGCTAGATGTGTATGAGACATAATTTGGAAATCAACCTTGACTTCTCCTATATATTTAATAGACTGTGGGTCATGGTTCAGTATAACATTATGTATACCATGGTCCAAAACAATTTTAAAATATATTGAATAAATTGTCACTTTTATTTTATCCTAGATGTTCAAAAACATTCTGTTTGCCACAATAACTTTTAAGTGACAGAAGTAAATAATTCTCTTTAATTTACTATACAATGTCCCAGTAAGAATACTGAAAATCAAAACATTAAATAAATTATTTAAAATTCTTTAAAATCAGAACATTCTGCCTCTTCTGGCTGAAATAAAACTTTGCAGGGTTCTTCCTGTAATGCATTGCATTATACCATAAGTGTCTCTCTTTTGATACTACAAATTATTTGTTTTTAATTGTCTCATTATACATCTCCAAAGCTTCTCATACAATTCTTTGCTTATAATATCTCATTTATCTCATTTTCTAATTCCCCCTTATACATCATCACCTCAAGTGTCCACCGATGCATTGCTATTGCTGGCATGCAAAAGTCTGACAGTGGTTTGATAATTCTGTTTAGTCAGGCAATAAAGAGGACCATATCTTAATGTCTTTTGCATATCATGGCTAAGATGTAATTCAATTTATAATGAATTGAGTTCTAATGAGTTTTAAAGCATTCAAAGTAAGGGTTTTCTTTAAATAATGGAGTTTTTAAAATTGCTCTGATTAAGAGCTGTTAGTTTGAGTAAACTTTTATCTGATTCCATTGACTGGATGATAATACACATATAAATAACTGTACTAAATTTCATCTTGTGTTCAATTACAAATGATGCATTTTGTGTTTTTAAAATCATGACTCATGGTTTAGATTCCTAAACCGAGAAATCTTCATCGCTCAGCCCCTCAAATTCAGGTTTATTGCTATATGACCACTTGCACAGTTCTGTGGTCTTTTTCCTTCTCCTCTGTACGGCCACATGCACAGTTCTGTGGTATTTTTCCTCCTCCTCCAGCATGAGTTTGCATTTATACAGAGGTGTCAGGAAAACTGGGCTTTGGGACAGAACAAGCATGATTCCTTCCCTGAAGAAACTTTCATCATGGTGAAAAAGACAGCAACAAAGTAAACATGCACAACATAATTCAATGTAATTATGGTAAAAGCTCATTGATATATGGAAGGCACCATAAGGGTACAAGTAGCAACCTGGCTTGTGCTTAGTTGCTGAATAAGAATATTGTAAGGAAATGGCATGTGGGCAGCTATTCTCCCCATTTTGGAGATCAGAACTATAAACTACAGTTTTAGATAACTACAGGTTTAGAACTGTTGAAGAACTCATCTAAGTATCAAGGTTGGGCTGATGTCCAGAACTGTATGAGTATTAAACCTCTTTCAGGGTGATATACAGCTCCAAAACAAAGAGATTACATTGGGTGGGTGGAAAATGTTATAGATAGTGAGAAAATAAAGGGAATGATAAAAAGTTTAAGATTTCATTCTAATTGTGAACAATGACAAGTTCATTTTTACAGATTGTCAGTTTAGACATTATCTTTGTTTCTTCATATGTGAATAGCTGTACAATTATGTCTCCCCTCCCTTCATTTCTTTAAGCTGTGGTTCTTTGGCTATTGCATGTTCAACAAATTATTTACTGTGTCTGTAGAGCAGCAATCTTTTGTGCTTGTGATGGCCTGAGGGTTCAGATAGGATTGTGATCTCCAAGAAGGAACTCAATAGCTACCAATCACCAACAGCAAAATAACAAGATCTGTGCTATCATAGAACAACTGAAAGTTGTGCAGGGAGACATAGGAACGCAGGGTGATTAATTGAGATAGTTCTAATGAAATACCACCTTTTCTTCTGAATGTAATGTCAGTGAAATGGGTCAGATTTATTACCCTGTACAAAGGGCTAAGTATAGGCCACTCCTCGTGGCCTGCAATGCAGACCAAACCATGGTGCTTCTCTACATTTGTAGTGAGTGTTAAGGAGAGCAAACAGGTGGGTTTAATCTCGAATGGAAACAATGTCTGAAATATTTCATTGACAAGGCAGAAGAAGCTGCTTACTTTGTAGAATTGAAGGTTCCTTTGTTGTGTATTTTGTGCTGTTCATTCTAAGCACCTTTCCTTCACCTGTTGACTCATTTTACCTGTACAGTTGGGTCCAGAATCCATGTTTTAAAGACCACTATTACTTCCTGTCCTGGTATCATCGTTATGTCTTATGGACCAACTTAGCATCCCTAAATCTCACTTTCAGTCTGATTTGAGCTTTGTTCCAAATATTGATCCTAGAGTCACCATTTAAATTTATGCCTCCAGGGAACATTTCTTTTTTTTATTCTTGTGAAGACTTGGGGCTGGGATGTTTTCCTGTCTGTCACCCTGGCATGACTATTTGTGTAGGAGCATATTAACTGTGATACCATATAATTTCCCATTCACCACTATTCACACTTTAAGTGCTTAAAAACTCTTGATAATTAAGCTGGAAATTTCATTCAGCCATATATATATATATATATATATATATATATATATATATATATATATGGCTCACCCCTTGGTAAATTTAGAATTCACAGATTCTTAAAAAAAATTAAATCAAACTTGTCAGACAAGTAATATACAGTGTGCAATTAATTTTAGTTTAGTATGAAATCATCTAGTGTTTTCTCTAAATGTTTTCCAAGTAGTAGATATGCTTTAATTAGTGTTGGTTTGTGCACATAACATGTACTTGTCATTATTGTAATCTAGAATGTTGTAACCCAGGCAAACCTGACCCTACCCCTTTGCAACCTGGCAGAGTATGCTACTTCTGTGTATGGCAGGCAGTACCCTGGCTCTGTATCATGGTGCGAAGGTCCCTTTAAGAGATAAGTTCCACTTACTTCCTCTCTTCTCTTTCTGCCTTTTCTCTGAGGAGGTAGGTAGCTTTCTGTCTCTCTGTTTCTCTGTCTCTGTGTCTTTCTTTCTCTTTCCTCTCTCTCTCTCTCCCCCCCTTCACACTCTCCCTTCCCTTCCCTTACTCCATTCCCCCCCCCACAAAATATTCCATATAAGTTATGTCTGTAGGTCTCTGTCTCTCATCTGCCATTTGTCCCTCACCTGCCATGGGATCTGCCAAAGGTCCCATCTTGTGTTGTATTCATAACAGTCATGCCTAGGAGTGCTTCCATCATGGTTGTCTGAGACATCTTCATGGTTTCACCCATAAAGCACTATTTTGTTACAAATGCTAACTTCTCCTAACCTATCACCAAATGAAAATCTCTTTTAAAAGGTGGCCTGTGTCTTCTGTATTTGAATGTCCTTTGAAACAGGCAGATACTAGATTCTATCAACTTCATTTAGAAAGATATGTTACTCTTGTGCGGCAAAACTCTAAATTATCTTGCTGTCATATAAAGGCCAGATTTCAAAAGCTATCTACAAAGACAGTGCCAGATTTACAATAGTAATCCACCCTTGCTCACTCAGTGTTTCTCCATAATATATCTCCTCTTCATCTGGGAGTTGGGGATATATGACACCATTTTCCTCCTTTTCCCTGTGTTCAAAAGTTGCATCTCAATGTTACACATTGTACAAGCCTAATCCTTGTGTGTCTTTCTAAATCTTTTATTCTGATGTAAGACTGCCATGTAGTATTATTACAACTGTTCCCAGAGTAAAAATTAAGCCACTTGCTAATGGTAACCCAGGAAAACTCCAGGATGTTATCATAGTTGTTGATTTTTTTTTCTGAACACCAGGGGTTCTGGTACCAAGGAGGATGTGTAGAGTTGGTGGGAATGGGGGACACTTACAGGAGGGTGAATCAGGATGGCTGTCAGCACCTTTTATACTCTATAATTGCAAATAGGATTAAAGGAGAGAAAAGGAGCCTGTGAGCCAGGATGGCTTGAGGTCAGGAGTTCAGGAATCTAGTATTGACCTTGACAATAGGCACCTGTCATATGTTAATGAAGGGCCACAAGTTTCTCTTGCCAAAGATAAGGAGAAAGACTGCCTTAGCCAGCAGGAACTTCCCTGAGGGAATGGAGGCTCTTATCAGATTGCCAGACCTTGGGAAAAGAACAGCTTCTGGAGACCAGACACTCTACTACAATTTAAAAGCAATTTTCATTCCTCAAAGGGTGGGCCCTTTGAGTCCTTGTGAGTCTTAGTGTTAGTATGTGTGCATATTCCCCTCACACACTCCCAAAAGGAAAGGTCCTGATGTCTTACTCTTTTCCCATTATGCTGTACTGTTCTGATTTCTCTATATTTATTAACTGAACTCTTACCCTAATGGCCTCGGGCTCTGGATCTGAATTGTAGGCTCTTCAGCCTAGAGATCAGATGTGACTACTAAATTTCTAGCTTTCCTCTTCTTGGTATAATTAGGAGGGCACATTGGGATTCCTGGTTATTCTTTGGCATGGCAGGGATTATTTTCAAATAATTATTTTGTTTAGAGAGACTACCATTGTATGCATTTTCATCCTTTACCAAAGATCTCATAAAATTTCTCTGAGGAAAAGACATAAGGAAACTCCCATAACACATAGTGAGAATCATTGAAAATGAAAGTGGGAAGTATTTTGAAAATCCCCATAGTGGGTTTCTCTGCCAATGTAATAAGCCAAATCCAGCCAAATTAATAAAACCAGGTTTAACAGAGCAAAGCAAAGCACTCCCAGGTGACTCTTTGAAACAGGAGAAGGAGAAATCACATGGCAGGTCCAGACCAGAACTTAAATACCCTGTAGGTGTGGTATAGGATCACAGGGGAGGAGCTGCCACTTAGTGGTCTTTCTGTAGGCAGGGTCTGGAGTGGTGGTGGGGCGGGGGTTCAAAGCAGAGTTCCCAGCCAACCATCTTGAGTGGGGTTTGGAATAGGGGAGTGAGACTTGAGCATAGATTCCCAACAGAAAGTAAAAAGGTACTGTTAGAAGTGTGGTCTGCAATGTCAAAATACTGTAACTTTGTCAAGCATGTGGTTCATGCCATTTTTTAAAATCTTGGTATGTGTATATGTGCAAGCACACATGTGCATGAGTGTGTGTGTGTGTGTGTGTTGTGTTTGTGTCTGTGTGCCCATGTGTTTGATATGTGCATGTGTTTCCTGAGTACATATCCACATGTACCCAAGAGACCAGCAGAGACCAACAGGTGTCTTTCTTCTTCTCTTTATTCTATGGAGACAGTTTCTTACTCAACCTACAGCTAGACCAGTCTTGCTACTCCCAGGGGTTCTCCAGTCTCAGCCCCCCACAGTGCTGGCATAACAGATGCACATAGGCCACCCAGGGTTTTTACATAGATGCTGTGGGTTTGAACTTGGGTCCTCATCACTGCACAGAAAGCATTCTTAACTCACTGTGATGTCTCCTAAGCCCTTGGCTTTACTTTTTGAGACAGCATCTCTCAGGGAACTCAGCAATTCAGCCAGCTAAGCTGGCTCCAGGGATCCGTCTGTCTCTGCCTTGCCAAGCACTGGAATTCTAGACACACAGAGCAGCAACACCTACCATTTTCATAAGGGTGCTGAGTATCTGAACTCAAGGATTTACTGACTGAGTCATTGTCCCAGTCCTCAGCAGGAGATTTTGACAGGTTTTATGTACAAATCACAGCGTGTTCTTGCATCTGCTGCCAGGAAAGTTAAACTGAACTGAGTGTCCACAGCTCCTTTCTGCACCACTACCACTCTCACCACCCACTCTGTGGACTCAAGCGACAGACGGCCTTCAATCACCGATGATTATTAGGCACTAAGCATTTTGGGAACTAGCCTTTAATTCGTTATGCAGTCAAAGATGGTTGCTGACATCTTTATCCTCCTCCCTCTATTTCCAAAGTACTGGAATTGTACATAACTGTCACATCACCCGGAATCAAGAATTATTTATGAATTGGTAAGAGCTATATGTTCTAAGTGCACCAACCATCAATGTAAGATCTTTCTTTAATCCAGTTAATACCTTTACTTTAAGAAAAAGTTGTGCAGAGAGGGATCAGATAAGCATGGAGTCTGAGGCAACCTAGGTAATATGGAAAAAGCATCATGCCAAAAGAGGAAGGGAGAGAAATGACTTCCATGTTAACTGTATTCATCACTGTTCATGACAGCACAAATACTTCACAGTACTTTAAAACTGTAGTTCCTGTGTTTTTCAAAGTCACATTATTTTATTCTCTTTTCCCCATTCTATAAAGACTATGCTTGGTGAAAATATTCTCCAACTTTGGTAAAGTTTAATAGCTTTTACATTACAGTCTTCTTCATTTTATTTTGGCTTTATGTCTTTTGGTATATGTTAAGATAATGTATGTCAAAAGTTGCGGTGTGAGATAATTTTAATATTCTATTGACATATAGGACTTTTCTACTTCTTGTACTTCAAGGATGTTTAGGGGAAGTTTCCCTCCAGAAAGTACACTTTCAGTTGCTATTGTAGTCATTGAAAGAGTGGTAATAATTTATACTGACCCTAGATCTGGCAGTTTTTCCTCGTATGCATCAAGTGAATATAATATTTTTTCTTTGTAGTTTTCGGCTAACACAAGACAATATGTGATCTGAAAGGGACAAATGAGTAAGATAGTCACTCCTGCATCATCCACCTCCTTTTGTGAAATCCAGTTTGCAATAGTGTTACTGCTAAAATGGCAATTACTGATATAGGTAAATATTTTGGATAAAGAAAATAACCTATGTTGAACATAACTCAACCTAGAATACAGAGACTAAGGTCCAAGTAGAAAATCTGACTATTATAGTTGGCAATAAAGACCAGGTATCCTGATCTTTAGAGGAAAATTAAATCAACTTAAATGAATGAGTCTTTCACTTTTTTCATCTGACATCATGTGTTCTTCTTTTAATAGCATACCCAAGATTTCTGTGTGAATATTTAATGTATATATAATTATGTTAATATAACAACATATGTTAATATTATAATACTAATTGCCTCATATTTACCTTTTCTCTATCAATAAAGACATCATATATAATACTTCTTGTAGAATTAGCTTGCTCAGATTTGTCAGAAATTTTGAAAAAAGTCAATCCAATTTCTAGAGATGAGGAAAGAGGAAGAAAATTATTTTTTAATATAGAAGTGACCTTCAAAGACCACTCCAATGCCAATTTTTTTTTTATTTCAAAAGTAGGACAGATGATCATGCATCTCCCAAGAGGACACTTGTGGGGCTCCAGAAAAGAAGTCAGACCAGGGTCTGTTTCTAATGAATAAATCTGGTAGCCATTTTTTTTTCCTTGAAAGATGGCTGTTCATTCTCAAAAACAATATTCAAGAGTCTAAAATTTAACATTGCAGAACTAGTGTAGGCAAATTTGGTACCCTGCATGATTTATCAGCTAAAGAAAATTTTTCAGAGAAGTTTATTTGATTTGTCTTTTCAATACATTGCTTAGTCACTAGCCCTCCTGGAGAATGAAAAACTCAGCAATGCATGGTACAAACTAGTTTCTTGTTCCAAATCCAACTGTGTAAACATAAGGCACTCAGTGATGTACAACTTAGAAACTACAAAATTAAACATCTGCCACCTTTAATAATCAGGGTAACCTATTGCTAGGAGCAGCACTCTAGATGCTTAATTTTTGTGTTGTTCTTTTCTTCGTATGTTTCTGTATGCTGAGCCATTTATCTAGACTGCTTGAGTGTATTTCCTCTCCCCTTGGTTCTTTACTTCATTGCTCCTTATCTTTTCAGACTAAACATTGACGATGGAAGCCTTTTCCCCCAGACTCTTCCTTGCAGGAAGTATCCATCTTCTAAGGACTCTCAGACTGACATTCTTATACCATATTCCTGAATACTGTACTTCTTGGCTCTCAAGCTGGGTCTAACCCTCTAAAAGGCTGCTTTGTCAGTCTGATGTTGCCCATTGCCCATTGATTGTTCTTACCATCACCACTTTTGGCAGAACAGTGTTCAGTGTTTTCAGAATATAGAAGACAATCAAGGCTTATTAGAATGAGGGAATGAATGACTAAGCTAAAATGATGTTGTGAGTTAATCAATACTGCACAGCTTGCTGTTCCTTGGTTCAATTAGGGAATCAGAGAAAGAAAGACTCACAGACCCTTTGTGAGTCTTTCAATAAAGGTGCTCTGAGTGTTCATTGCCGGCACACTTAAGCCTTGTTACACACTGCTCTTTTTCTCAAATAATCACTTAGTGGTCTTTTGGCTGAGCATACTGCTCCTTCAAGGGCATTCTTTGGCAAGAACAGAAATAAGTTCTTGCCAAAACCTTCCTGCTGGAGAATAAGGGGGAGCAAAAGGAAGAGCTGTGGTTTGGGGGTTGCAATTTTAGAGCCAATTTCTATAAAGAATGAGGCTTAAACCTTTACTTCAATATTAGCTCAGTGAGAGAGCACTTTTTCCTTTGCGAAGTCTGTAAAAATTCATTCACATTCAACATGTTCAAAATGTATATGCAAACAAAGACTCCATAACATTATCAGCAGAACTTGTTTTAAATTATGTTTCAGTTTTGTTCTATTTAATCTGGAGACAAAGCCATTCTTACTTTATATGTATGACAATGTATGTGAGAATACCCTGAGCTATTTTTTGTGACTCAAAATGAATCTGTAACTGGTGAGTTGAAAATACATCTTTAAGTGTTATCTTTCTGAAGTTCAGATTAATTTTTCAGTACTGTTTTCCATACACACCCCTATATAAATGTGCTCAGATAAATCCTACAACACGGCTTCATTTCTCAGGCTGGATTTTTCTATTCTGGTAACTAGATCTTGGTTTAAAATGAAGGCTGTTCTCATGAGGCACTCTGCATATTTAGATGCTGGGAAGTTTATAGGAATCTGTATTTAAAGTGAATTGAATATGAACTTGAAATCAGAAACGGTGTCCTATTTGATATTGAAAGAAAAAACTGACTGCTGTGGGCACTTTGTAAAGACTTGAGGCAGCAGTGGTTACATTTTAGAGTCTTTCTAAAGATTCCTCTAAGGAATACATGCCACGTTGCCAAGAAAATTTCCCTATGTAGAGCATACTGTTTTTTCAGTCCTATGTTTAAAGCAATCAGACTTATTACTCAGGGAAAATTTCTCTTCCGTTGATTAATAGTTTCAAGTAGCCTGAAAGTCTTTACCATGAACTGCTATCCAAATGCCCTTCATTAACTGTAACAAGCAAGAGATGTTAAGCAGTCCCTAGCCTTCCTGCCTGGAATAGAGCAGCAGATTTTGCTAAGGACAATACCAGGAATAGTCAGCAACACAGAAGGGAAAATTCCCTTAAAGCAAGACATGGAAAGAATGTATTCTTGTGTGTTTGAAATGGATTTTCTCTTTTGGTTTTAAGATGCTCAAATTCCAAAGCAGCAATTGGATTAAACAGCCCCTGGTGAAGTGTGATTCATAACTCAAGTAAGCGGGTGGCCTTCTCGTTCCCCAGAAGCCGAGGAAGAAATTCCACACAAGTACACAGACTGAATCTTTACAAGCCCCTTGGTTTCAGAGAAAATTGACAAGCTGTCCTCCAGAAGCCTGTCAAACTAAATGTGTGCTTTGAAAATAGGAACAACATTTTATCTGTCAGTTTTTGTGAGCCAAGGCATCTATCTAGACAAGTGTCATGATGGCAAGACAGCTTAGCTCTGTGTTTCCCAGTGTCATCAATAAGAAATGCTATCACTCTGTCACATTTACATGGGAGCATCTGTATGAGGTTTAATTTATGATAATGAAAAGCATTTTTATGTAGAGTTATAGAATTGTATAATGTATTTTGTACTTTAACTTAAGATTTAACTTGCCCCAAATCATTAAATATAGTTCGAGGAATCTAATGAATGTCTTTGCCCTTACCATGACTCCATTTGGTTACATGGTTGAGCACAAGTCCTAACTACTAACTGACTGATATTTAAATATTTTGAAGGAAATTTCTTGATAACTTATATTTCTACTTGCAGCTCTGCTACTGGGCAGTAGTTTTTAGCTATCAATCACTTACTTAAGCTTATTTAATTCTGCTTCAGTAATAACATTCCTACCTTAGTTCATGTTTAGCATGACATTGTGGCTTCAATGATACTGTTAATATTGGTGAGCATCTACACATACTGATTAAACTCCAGTATTCATTTTAATTGTATTTAGATCTTGCAAATCAAACTGGAGATTTAGGTAGGAACAGTTCTTTTATACATATTAAATTGTCATATGCTAGATAAACTAATACCATAAGACCCTAGCACTATTTCTAGAAACCAGCATTTCACTTGTGGAATGTTACATTAAATAGTAATGTGCTTTTAATTTCAAATTCCTCTTCTTTGTTGGTGCATAAGAAACCTATTCATTGTTGAAGATTAACCTTTTATCTTTCAGTTTTACAATAATCACTGAGTTATAGGAAGATTTTTGTTATTATTATTATCATTGGATTTCATGTAGACCATCATAGTATTTGTGGACAAGGTTGTTGTATCTCATCTTTTCCTGTGTACATTTCCAAGTCCTCTCTTATCTTACTATAATCTAGGATTTCCATTAAGTTGTTGCAAAGCAGCACTGAGAAGAGACATGTTTGTCCTATTATTGGTCGTGTGTGTGTGTGTGTGTGTGTGTGTGTGTGTGTGTGTGTGTGTACATGCATGTACACATGCATATAGAGGGTAAATATCAAATGCAATTGTTGTGTATCAGGGGCCACACACCATGGCTTCTGAGATGGGGTCTGTCACTGGGTCAGGGGCTCACTCATTCTGTGAAGATGACTGGGCAATGAGCCCTAAGGAACCCCCTATCTGTGCCTCCCCAGTGCTAGAATTAGTGCACTTAACCAACATGCTTGGGTTTTACATGGCGATTTGTTTTATTATTTAAATGTGTTTTTGATGTTTTACACATGTACACATTATATTCTCATTACTCACTCTTCCCAACTCCTTCCCACCCGGCCAAGAACCCTCTTTCCTCCCTACAAATCTCTTTTCAATATACATATCTTTGTGATTTTGTGTGTGTGTATGTGTGTGTGTGTGTGTGTGTGTGTGTGTGTGTGTGTGTGTGTGTCTGGTTGATTTTAACCAGGGCCATCTGTGTACCCATAGGTTTGACACTCTCTACCGGAGCATGCTGGGGAGGGGAGGGTACCAGTATGTACACAACAGAATATAGTGACTCCCTCTCCCAGAACCTATCAGTAGACAGTAATTTAACTGACAGAGGCAAAGCTTCCCAAACCCTCTGCCAGTCATGACTGTTGACAAGGATTATTTTATGTAAGTCCAGCTGAAGATAATCACAGCAGCTGTGCATTCATTGTTCCCATGAATGGGAATGCCTGATGGCATTTCACAGCCTTTCTCCCTATCTTCAGGTTCTAGTTTGTTGTGTTTAATATCATAACCAAAAGTCACTGGTGGAAGAAATGGGTTTATTTCATCTTATACTTCCAGGTCACAATCACTGAAAGATATCAAAACAGCAAGTCAAGTTAGGAGTTTGAAGCAGAAACAAAGGAGGAAGTCTGTTTACTGGCTCATGCTCCAGGCTTAGCTGTTTAGGATGACTCCACCTACAGAGGCTGGGCCCTTTCATGACTATACTGCCCAGACATGGCCACAGACCAAATTGATCTAGAAAATTCTTCATTTGAAGGTCCTTTTCTCCAGAAGACTCTAGCTCATATTTAGTTGACCACAAAGACTATGAACAACACTCCAGGCTCTTACCTTCTACTACCTTTTCTCTAGAAGTTCCCTAGAGGAGTTGGCATGAATGTTTTGTTTAGGGTTGAACATTCAATCACCACTTACTTCTCAGCACCTTGAACACCTATGAGCCTCCTAATTCATTGCAAAGAGAGGTTTCTGATAAAGTTTTCAAGGAGCATTTATCCATGGGTAAAAGCAAACATATTTAGATGGCAATTTGACCCTTTGTGAAGTTAGTTAAGCAACAGTACTAATGTTGCCTCTCACCCCTGCAGAAAGCCTATGATTTTCCCTGCCAGGCATTGTTGATTGGGTTTATAGTACCAGGCATTGACCCCCTCCTGTGATGCAAGCTTCAAATCCAACCAGAAAGTGGTTGTCTACATGCCTTACAGTTGTATACTATTGCGTAGTGAACACATCTTCCCTGGAGTTTGTAGAGTTCACAGCTAGGTTAACCTAGTTTTCTACCTGGATGCTAGAGATAAAAGTCAGGTTCTCATATGTGCATGATAAGCACTTAACTGACTGAGCAATCTCCCCATTCTTTAGTTGTTCCTGGTCTTAAAAAGAGGTTTCAAAATTTTCACCCTTAAGGATAATGTTGCCTGTAAGATATTTTTTTTATCATCTTCAGGAATTTACTCTCCTCTGTGTCCTAAAAATTTAATAAAAATTATCATTTTAAATCTGTCAAATAAATTTCCTGTATTTTTGGAAAAGTCATGTTGTATTTTATTTTCTTCTGTAGCTTTCAGTGTTACATTAAGTAACATTCAATTGTTGAACTTGACTAAATCCCACCTGAATCTGGTATAGAATTCTTTTTTGTGCATTATTGGATTCAAGACATTTTATCTCATGAGGATTTTTTTAGATCTATAATGTATGAGAGAGATTGGTTTATGGTGGCCTTTTCTTGTCATGTCTTTGTTATCTTTCGATGTAATGGTGACTCCTTGGATGACTTAGCAAGTATCCTTCTGATTCTGTCTTCTTGAGGAGATTATGGTGAATGGAGACAAACTTTACTTGATTATTAAAGTTCATATCCTTTTATTTACTCTCTCCCTCCCTTTTATTGAACTATATATTCTTTATTCACATAATATATCCTGATAATGGTTTCTTCCCTCATTGCCTCCAGATGTTCCCCCCCACACACACACCTTCCCACCTTCCCCTTTCTGTCTCTCATTAGAAAATAGCAGGCTTCTATGATTTAATAATAAAATATAGCAAAACAAAATATAATAATATAAAATAAAAGCTATCACCCCAGAGCTGAAAAAGATAAGCAAATAGAAGAAAAAAGGGCCCAAGACCTGGGCAGTCTAAGGGACCTCTGAGAGTGGAACCAGGATGTATCCCTGGTACACAAAAGGACTTTGGGAGTACATTCCTTATGGATGGTTACTCCCCTAACCTAGAGGCAGGAGGGAGGGCCTAGTCCTCCTCCAAATGACTTGACAGATTCTGTTGATCCCTCCTGGAAGGTATCACCCTCCCTGTGGAGTTGGGGGGGTTGGGATGGGAGGGTGATCAGGGGGCATGGGAGGGAGGGAGGAAGGGAGGAAGGGAGGGAGGAAGAGAAGGAGAGGGAACTGGGATCAATATGTAAAATAAAAAAAAAAAAAAGAAAAGAAAAGACGAAAAAGGGCCCAAGAAAAGGCACACAAGTGAGCCCCACTCATTTGCATAATGAATTTCATAAGAACACTAATATTTATTTTTGAAATAGATACACTACTACTAGATGATCTATTCTGTCTTGTTTCAGTTATGATACATACTCTCTTACATGAACTCTGCCCCTTTCATCTAGGTCAGTGGTTCTCAATCTGTGGGTCTCATCCACTTTGGGGGTCATGTATCAGATATCCTGCATATCAGATATATATGTTACAATTCATTACAGTTATAAAGCAGCAATGAAAATAAATTCTATGGTTGGGGTCACCACAACATGAGGAACTATATTAATGGGCAACAGTATTAGAAAGGTCATCAAATTTGACTACATAAAAATATTCATAATATTTCTATATAAAATTTTTGTTTTCCATGAGATTTATAGCAAGGTTCTCTTTTTCATAAAGAATATTTGCTATTTCTCACATATTTTTCTTAGCCTGACTATAGGCTGTCAAGTTTATTGATATTTACGAAGAATTAGCCTGGTGTTTTCTGTTGCTATCCTAGATTTGATTTCGTAGTTTCTTCTGTATGTTTTCGTACTCCTTTTCTTCTGATTATTTTAAATTTAATCTGGTTTTTTTCTTTCTTTCAATAGCAGAAACTTAGAGTACTACTCTCAGAAATGTAAAAGTTTATAATACATTCATTTAATGCTATCAGTTTTATTTGAAGTGCTGCTTTCATTATGGCACATGATTTGATAGAGTCTGTTTTCAATTGCATGTTAACTCAAGATATTTTAAAATATACCTCCAGTCGTATTCTTGACCCATATGTCATTTGGAAGAATGTTCTTTATTCATAACCCATCATTCTGTTACTGATTTCTTACCTTCTATGGCCATTGTGGTTAGAAAACAGATATTACATAATTTCTATTTATAATTCTTAAAATGTGGATTATAACAGTATGCATTGCCTTATTAAATATTACATGTGAGTTTGAGATTTTGGAAATCAATGTTGAAATATATACTTCTTAATTTTATGGTGTCTAGTCTGCCTATTTCTGATAGAGATGTTCAAGTTTCTGACTTTTGTAATGGGTTCATTTTTGTTTATAATTCTACCATTTTAAAATATTTTTTCAGTTGGTGAACAAAGCAATGGGTTTCACTTGGCATTTTTATATAAATTGGTCATAACTGATTTTCATTTGGCTTCTCCATTTTCTGCCCTGCTCTGGTCTTCCTAGTCTCTACATAACTATAAAGTGTTAGATGTCCCATGCATTCCATTGTTTTCAGTTGTTTACCCTTTACTTAAGATCTCTTTCTCCCTCTCATGGTCCATTTTCTAGTTTTATCTCTCTATATTTATAGATTTGCTATAAATTGATTAATAGAACTGTCTTAGCTCTATAAAAAGGATTCTGGTAAATTGTGCTTTCATTTCATTTCCATATAGGAATATGTTTATTTTGCCTGCAATTTCTCCAATGACCCACATGTTCAAGTGTGTATTGTTCATTTTCTATGTATCTATGCACTTTCTGTAGTTGTCTTACTTTAATTGTATAGTTATGTGCTAATATGGCATAATACGGTATAAGAGATTATTTGATATTTTGTATGTCTTAAGACTTTGTTTCCATCACAGAGTGTGAGCCATTTTAGAGGAGGTCTCATGGTCCACCGAGAAGAACACATACTTAATATATGTTTGATAGTACATTAAGGCTGTTTGCTCTGATGTGTAATTTAACTCTGAAGTTTCTTTGATGATTTCAATTCAAATGAGTCTAGTATTGAGGTCATTCACTATTATTATATTAGGACCTATGGGACATTTTATGCTTATTAGTGTCTGTTTTATAAGACTGGAAGATCCAATATTTCATGAACATACATTTATTATTGTTATTATCTTTTTAGTAAATTACTCTTATTTTGTAATGGCCTTTACATATTCTGACTAGTTTTTGTTTGAAGTCTCATTCACTAGTCATCATTAGCATGCTACTTCTTATAGGCAACATGACTACATTAATTCATTCTTTTTTTTTTTTTTTTTTTTTTTTTTTTTCCGGTCTTTCGAGACAGGGTTTCTCTGTATTGATTTCTAACCTGTCCTGGAACTAGCTCTGTAGACTAGGCTGGCCTTGAATTCATAGGGATCCACCTGCCTCTGCCTCCCAAGTGCTGGTATTAAAGGCACGTGCCACTGACCATCTCTTTTTGAAAGTTCTGATAACTTTAACATTTAAAGTTATACTCACATAGTTAGATTAACAGGAACCACATTTGTTTCCAATTATGTAAGTAATTTTTCTTCCTTTTTACTATTTGAGTCTTTCACATCTTTTCTGCCTTTTTAGAAATTTATGAGCATATTGTTCTTTTTGTCTCTTTTATTAACTAACATAGCAAAATAATTTCTTTCAGATTTTCAGTAGTTGCCATGGTTTATATTCCACATTTACAATCAATTCGAACTTTCAACTCCCACTCCCACTCTCCAAGTATTTCAAATAACTGTTAAGAACAAGTTATTTCCAATCCCTCTCATAGTTTCATTAATGTTTGTCTTTACACTTACTCGTAAATCACACACAATAAGTTCATTGTGACAATTATTGGTAGCAATTCATTTATTAAGAATAAAAAGTCTTTGCCATTTCATTTTCTAGTACCCTTCCCTTTTTATTTAGATTCAAGTTTCTGGTTTTCCTTCTCTGTAAAAACAAAACTCATTTTAATATGGATGTGTTTTGTTTTGTTTTGCTGCATTGAGTTTTACTGACAATTATAATTTCTAAATTTATTTTTCTGAGAACTTTTCATTCCCTCTTCCACATTTTAATAATGACAGAACAATTCCCTATATTATATTTTAGCACTTTAGAGTTTATCATTTTTCTGTCTCATTGCTGGCATGATTTCTGATAAGTTTGATATAATTTTCTTGTTTGTTTGTTGAGTATTAAGGTGCCCATACAGTTCTCTTTTAATTTCTTTTTAGACTTGTATTATTTTTCCTAAATTATATATCTATATCTATCTATCTATCTATCTATCTATCTATCTATCTATATATATATATATATATGAACCTGTCTCAAAAAAAGAAAAAAAAGGAAAGAGTTTACTTATATTTTATTTTTACATATTGTAAATCTGGATGTTAGCTATGGGGTTTTCATAACTATTTAATGTTTCATATTTATCCTGCTTGTAGTTTCTGTGTGATTATTAGAGCTGTGGTTTGATGTAGAAGAAATTTTCAATGATTGAAGCTTCAAATGTTACTGCTATTTTTCTTTCCCCCTTCCTCTAGTGTAATTATTATGTTTGTTTTATGCCTTTACTGTTGTTGCTGTAACTTCTTCCATTGTCTTACAATTCTTGAACAATTCTGATTTACCCTTTTCTCTGTATAAGCCCAGGATGTAGATGCTATTGGTCATTTGTTCAATTGCATGCCTGGGCTAAGTGCATGACTTTGGTCTTACCTCTAGTAGTGTATAGTTACAGACAGCTGATAATGCTTTCAAGTTTATTAGGTTGCTTATATATCAGCTTTGCTCAGATGTTAGAGTACAGGTCATTGAGCCAATGAGAATACTATCTTCCACCAATGGGATCAGTTGAATAATAGATGGATGTTTTCAAATGCTAACAGTTTACATTCTACTGGTGATTTTCTTCTGACGAGTGTTCCATGTTTTGTGTGTGTGTGTGCAGGTTCTTACACTGAGTTAGGTTTGTGTCAGTGGTCAGGACCTTCTATGCCTTGTGTATTACTTAAATCTTGCACATACTTCCAGCCTTCTAATAAGATAGAGATATGTAAACATTTTCCAGGATGCATGCATCCCTTGTTCCCCAGATTCCCCTGTTAAACTTATATTCAGTCTGGACAGTCTGTTGATTTGAGCAACCATTATTATCACCTTAGGCCACTTCAATTTTCTCTTCCCTTGATAGTTTGCCACTGACTGGAATTACTATTGTTTCCAGCAGCTGAGCATGAGTTTTTTTCTGTGTTCTCCAAATGAAGCCAATCCCCTCTGGCAGAAAAAAAGCAGAAGCACTCACTGCTTTTTCTATCCTGATAGACACATTGTACATCCAGAACGTTTTATTAAAGGGTAGAGACAGGTTCAGAGGGAGCTGTGCATAGGAGTTCCCTAGGCTAGAACACAGACGATTTCTACTGTTGTTAACTAGGGCTCAGTATTTTCTCTGGAATCTTTTGTATTTGGTCAGGATTTCTTTGGTTAGTTTTCAGAGTATAGAAATGGCTATTTTTGACAATCATATCCAGGTTTTTATATTTCTCTTTTGAGAGGGCTTTTCAGGCTTATTACTTATGTGCTAATCTGTAACAATTAATAGTATAGTAATGAAATTTATCATATGCCCATTTATTGGTCTAAGTGTTTTATTAATCATCTAACATACCAATTCATGAACTCACTCGGTCTTTATAACTCTATAAGATTATCATTTACAGAAGCAGAAAATGGACAAATGTCTCATATGGGTGTGTGTGTGTGTGTGTGTGTGTGTGTGTGTGTGTGTGTGTGTGTCTATGTAAGTGAATATGAATGAGTGTGTATAAGAACCCTAGGAATGGATAAACAGGAGATCTTGGAAGATTTTCTGAAAAAATAAATACAACATATATATGCAAACAAGGACATTTATAATAGAGGATCACGAAGAAATAAACAATATCATAAAAACAAGATTTCTTTATCACTTCTCATTGCCCTTCTGCCCACCTTTGATGTTTGTTATTTCTATACAAAATTTGTGTCTGATTAACTTAGTACCTATTTGCCCATGCTTAAGGCATTTCTGTGATATATTTATTATAATGTAACTTAGCATTCATGTTGAATGAGGAGAATGGGGTGGGTAGACAGCAGTGACCTATGGTTAATCACAAATCTTTTAGATATCACAATATCACCTTCCAAAGTAGCCTAGTCAACAAATAGTTAAAAGTTCACAAAGAGAACTGGACTGACACTGTCTAAAGATAGGGACACACTAACTTTATCTATAATACAGGTTAGACTACCTCCTTTATGTGGCCATTGTCACAGCCACACCTTCAATACATGGAATTCCTCCCCCACACCACAATTCTGTCTGAGAAAATCTGATATAGATGTAAAACTTTGGACTTTTCTAATTTTTTTTGAAGTGCTACATTATTTTTGTTTGGGTCACTATTTACTTTTTTGTTTTATTTTATCCAGGTTAACTGAATTTAACAATGCAAGATAAGGAAAATCAAATTCTCTCAAAAAATTTTTGAATACAACCTAACATTGCAAGGTGATTTCTGTAAGTTTCCTAAAAATAATATCCATTGATCACTTCCACTACCCACTCCCTACCAGGCACAAACAGCCCACAGGGGTCTCTCTTTATAGAGGAAGATAGTGGCCAACCTAGGAGAATCATAAGAATAGCTATTACTAGGAGCCAAGAACTAGAGATTTGAAGTTATATAATCCAGTCCTTAGGGAAACCAGTGAAATAGAAGAATTTTATAAATAAGGACCAAATGTTCACAGAGGTTAATTAATTCCTGAGGTTTGTGTCTAAATAACAGGGAGATTCAGGCTGTGAAACTAAGTAATCTGACTCCTCCTAACCACCACATTAGGTTACTATTTCCTCAGATGGAACCATATAAATTTTCATTATGTCATTAAAAGATGATTAAACATTAGAAATTTCTTCTCTACAGATTATATCTTTTTAGATGATAAGCTATATGCATAACAAAATATTGTGAAAAGAGCTTTATAATCAAAGTTGAAAAAAATCCTAGACTCCTATTGAGACACTAGTGTTTACTAGCTAAACAGCTTTAAACAAATCATTTACTGTCTGAGCTTTTTGCAGACCTATAAAGTTGAAGCAATAGTGACATCAACCTATGACGGAAGCAAATGTAATAATGTATTAGAAGTAGTATGTACATGACTGGTATTCTCATTAGCATAATGTAAATTAGGTTTCATAGAAACAAGTTGGAATCTTGCAGTTTCTGTATTGTGTCATGCTGGAGGATAGGGAGTGGGGACAAAATGACACTTATAATCAGTGCCTGTCACTGTCCTAAGTAAGGTACTTTAAGAGGGGTGAAATAAAGCAGTAGGATGCATTCCCTCAACATGGTCTCTGAAACAAAAATACTGCTATGACTTTTTGTGTAACAAGCATTTCCAAGAATTTATTTTTCTAGGACAACACATTTTCAGATGAACTAGCAGGGAAATAAAGTCCTGTAGCTCTTTTACAAGTACGTAATGACAGGGATGGGCTTTCAAACAGGAAAAGGGAGCTTCTATGAACTAGTAAATAACAGAAGGGCAGTCACTCAATAAACATTTGCTAATTGATGGTTTGATCTTGGAAACTGCTAGGAGGGTGACCCATATTCAGTTGAAAGTATGAGACAGCTTTTGTAGCTTAGGATTGAGGAGAAATTAAGGTGGTTCACTTGTTTGGAAGCTGGAAACAATCAACAGGGCTTTAGATATAACAGATTTTGAAGATTATAGCCAATAGAAATCCAATAATATAAGATCCAGTTGATTTATGCATTTACTACTTATATGTGGCCATTATGAGTATAAATCACTACAGGAAATGTAAGGATTTTGTGTATGGTGCTTCTTTAAGCATTAGTGATCAGAAAACAAGGAATTGAAGTGTGATGAAGACTCTTAGTCTAGTAAGTGGTCCCATACAACGTGTGGCCAGCAGGAACAATTGCTTTGTTATCAGACACAAGGTATCTTTGTCCTTTCACCCTTCACTATATGTACTGATTTGTGAATTTTGTGAAAAAAAAAAAAAGAATTTGTGTAGAATATGTATTTCTCTTCATGAAATGAGAAAAATGATGAAAAAGAATGTAGTGGCATCTTGTTCCACCAACAGACTTGAGGTAATGACCTTAGGATGTGACTTCAGTGTATGGACATGGCCCATTATAAGGAAGAGGAGGGACTTCCTTTAACCTGCCTTCACAAGATAGTTCCAATTTTGTGTTGTTTATGGCTATGTAACTTTGAAGAAAATGTCTTAGAAATTTAGCTTCTTGGACAGGAAAAGTAGCATTCATATTTGATGCTCTGGGGATTACTATGGTAATAAGATCAACTTAGTATGTACCTGGCATGTAGAGCAGACATTAAAGAATACAGTAGCATTGTTAGTGGTAGAAGTTGTGACAGTGGTAGTAGATATGGAAATGGTAGTAGTTGTTGACAGTGGTAACAGATGCTGCTTAGATGTGGCAGTGTTGGGGTTGAAGTAGTAGTAGGCATTATGGCAGTGGTAGCGCCTATGGCAGAAGTAGTAGTAATATTGATTGTCATGTAGCTATTGTGTGATTACAGAGGAAATCATTATTGTTGTTAGCAACTTTCTTATAAACTTAGACAATAGGGTGAAGGTTTTTCCGGGTATTAATAAGGAGAATATTTTATAGAAAAGACATTCTATGGCTAAGAGAATAGGAAGGTGTCCATACTTTCAGTACAGTTCAAATCCATGAAGACAAAGGCTTGCTTTGGTTACTACCCTATTACTAAGACTTCAACTACTACTTAGTAAATTCTAGGCATTCAAAATTACTTTTCTAAGAAATGTAGAAATGCAGACTGAGTAAAAATATTTAGGGCAGGCTCAAGATATTAGTAAGGATAATCAGAGAAGATACATGGCACAAGTCAAGAAAAATTGCTTAGCAAGAGAAATTTTCAGAGATAGGATAGTACACATCTAGAAAGGTATATAATGGAAATACATTCTGGCATAGTTAATGGATGCCCCAGGATATTCTTTAATAATAGAGAAGAAATATTTAAACTGATTTGAGCAGAAATAGTACATGTTATAAATATCAAAACAAATAAAGAACATAGTGACATTAAAAATTAAATAGGAAAATATATTTTAACAGATTATATCTGTGCCCTAAAGAAAGTAGAAACTTATATATAAAAGAGGATATTGACTATTGATGGGAAATGTGAAAGATATAGATGGAAAAAGAGGATTTAATGAAGAGAAGCATAAATCTCTGTGAAGAAAATCATGGGAATACTTAGATTATCAGTTCTGTTTTTTACTATGACTGAAGTAATATTGGGCATTTACAAAAAAAAAAAAAAAAACAACAAAAAGAAAACAGGTCAGATGAAAACTCAGGTAGATTCTAGAATAGCAAGGAGCAGTGTTTGGCAAACACATATAGTAGAGAGAAAAAATATGGACACAAGCACTGTCCACAGAACAGCAGAGATGAGGCCAGCCAAGGTGGATTATGTAATACAAAGGAAAGGAAATGCTATAGTAGGAAACCAAAGAGGATGAAAACTATTCACGTATGAGAAGAACTGCTCTGACCCTTTAGGCTCAGTTCATATGTTGATAGAACACAAATCAGATTCTAGGAGATTGTTGAAAATAATGGAAACCGTGTTTGTAGGGAAGACAGAAGGAAGAGGGTAAAAGTGACAGGGGCAAGTATGGTTAGGGCACATTATATGCATGGATGGATATGTCACAATGAAAC
This sequence comes from Phodopus roborovskii, assembly GCF_943737965.1. Lineage (NCBI taxonomy): Eukaryota > Metazoa > Chordata > Mammalia > Rodentia > Cricetidae > Phodopus > Phodopus roborovskii. Next base: position 4,036,334 of record NW_026126480.1, read on the forward strand.
CACTTACTTTGTAAAATTAGTATGTGCCAAAATTTTCAAATGAATTTATTAATGAATAAAAGGACAAAGAATGGTAATGAAATTAAGGACATGCAGGCCTTGCCAGATATTACATTAATCTTACACTTGAATAAAGGGAACATATTCTTTTGTTCTCAGTTTTTTATCACATTTGAAATGTCTCTTGGGATTCAGCAATAAAACTTTTTGTTGTTTTGTTCTATTTAGGTTTTTTGTGTTTGTTTTTGTTTTTGCTGTTTTTGTTTTGGTGGTGGTGATGATGGTTTGGTTTTGTTTGTGTGTGATTTTGTCTGTTTTTGTTTCTTTAGTGTTTAGTTCTTGGTTCTTTTGGGCAGTTTAACTTCCAGAGTGATTATACAGGGAGATGGTGAACAGAGGAATAGATCTGATGGAATAAAAGCCTGTGTGTCATGATGCCTTTACAAGTACTGGTCAATTGTGTTCTTTACAACACTTACTATTCTCAAAGAGCATATTCAAACTCATGAAATATTTAAGTCCAAAGAACAAAACAGCCTGCCCCTAGGCTGGAGCCAAATGAATACATTAAAAACACCAGTTTTTCTGTCATCTGCACATTGTACAGAGCTAAGGTTAAAACCCTTCTTTTTATTTAGACAGAAAAGAGGAGATGATGGGAGATGTCATTCTGTAAATGTTTCTCATACTGGTTAATGAATAAAGCACTGTTGGCCAAGAGAAAAGCAAGATAGGTGGGGCTAGGAGACAAGAAGAATTCCAGGAAGTAGTAGGGAGGAGTCAGCATGGAGCGATTGGGGAGACCAGACGCCTGCCCCACTCCCTGGTAAGATAAGACTATGTGGAAATACTTAGATTAATACAAATGAATTAATACTTAAGGCAGAGCTAGCCGATAAGAAACTAGTACCTGGCTAACAGCATTATATCAAATACAGAGTCTCTGTATATTATTTGGGGCAAGACCAGCGGTGGGCAGAAAAACCTACTCCTAACACAAAGATGGTAGTAGGAGGGAAAAACATGTCTGAATCAGAGACAAATCCAGTAATGGATACAGGAAGTGACTATATTGCCCCTTCATTGTAGAAGCCTTTAATCGAAACAATTTCCAAAATATAATGTCCTTTAACACATAGGTAACTCAAACTATTTTTAACTTCACTTTGTAAAAAATATTAACAATATTGTATCATATTTCTATAGTAAAACAAAACTACTTAACTAAAAATGCTTAGTTTTTGATTGAAAACATAAAGCATAGTAATTATTATGTTTCTGATCACTTCCTTTAAACCCAAAGTTCCATGTGCTAGGGATATTTAAATAACAGGCTCAAAAAAAGAAAGAATTGTTCCGGAATGAGCTACTATAGAATAGTGTTTGTTTGTTTGTTTTAAAATTTGGTTCATTGAGTTCAGAAATTTGTTTGAATAATATTAGGATTTTTAATTTAAAGTTAGTTTGCTGATAGAAGACAGTCATAGAGTAATAGACACAGTGCTCCTCTGACCACAATTAGAATCTCAGGAATATTAATAACTGGGACTTGAGAGATAGTTCAGTAGGAAAGTGTCTTCCAATACTGAAAACCTAAATTTCAACCCAAGAACCCACTTTTAAAAGCTGGGCATGGTGGCATGGACATATGATCCCAGCAAAAGAGCGGAGATGGATAGATTGCTGAGCCTGGTTGACAACTGAGTCTAACCTTTTTGGTGCATTCCAGGCTGGGGAGAGAACATGTCTCTAAAGAAAAAGTTGACAACAACTAAGTTCCACAAGGATGGTTACAATAAAAATAAGATTTAAAGGTGGTGAAAGGAACATTAGGCTTCTTTGATTGTTCATCCTTTCTTTTTTATTTTGTTTTATTATTTAATATTTTTTTTATTTTACATGTCAATCCCAGTTCCCTCTCCCTCCCATCCTTCCATTATCCCCACAGACCTCCCATCCCCCATCCACTTCCCTGGGAGGGTGAGGCCTTCCATGAGGGAACATCAAAATCTGTCAAGTCATTTGGGGTAGATTCTAGGCCTTTCCCCATATCTCTAGGCTAAGGGAGTATCCCTCCATGGGGAATGGGCTCCTCAAGTCTGTTCATGCATTAGGGATACATCCTAGTTCCACTGGCAGAGGTCCCATGGACTGCCCAGACTTCCTAACTGACACACACATACAGGGGTCTGGGTCAGTCCTATGCTAGTTTCCCAGCCATCAGTCCAAGGTCCATGAGCTCCCCCTAGTTCAGGTCAGCTGTTTTTGTGTGTTCTTGACCCCATTTGAAGTGGAGTAAACAGTTTTCTATCTACCTGTCATCTGTCTGTCTATCATCTGTGTGTCTGTCTGTCTGTCTGTGTTTTATCATCAAAGACTAAAAGAAGCTATCTTTTATTTCCATCATAATCCTGAGGTATTTGGTACAGAAATGAATAAGATATTAAGCTGTTTCATTGGAGTACAGGAGACAGCACACTATCAGCTTCCTCCCTCCTGGGGAACCTGTTAGAGTAGGGAGAACAAATATGACTGAAGATATTCATAGCATGTGATTAATCACAGGTTTCCAAATTAGGGTACTTTGAATAGTGACCAAAAGGAAAATGGTAATAAAGAATAAGGTCAGTATAAAGGCAAGTACCCTGATGGAAGAAGGTCAAAGCTGCAGGAAAAATCTCAGAAATGATAGATATCCATGAGAAAACAGAACCATTCTTACCCAGTCAGAGTTACCTAACATGATAGCTACAGAATCAACACAAGTGTCCTGAATATAAGGCCAAGATTCTGCCCAGCACAGGACTGAAGAACATGTGCCCATGTACATGTTCATCTCTGTTTACTGTCATAAACCTTTGACTCCTCTGGCTACACTCACTTGTTACTTCCCCTCAAGCTATTATGTTTTGTAATAAAGGACAACAGTTATTGATGATTGTCCACATAAGAATGATTACAATTTAAGAGTGACTTGGGTGACAACATTAAAATATTTTGAAGACTACTATGAACAAGGTTTAATGCCTGATACTACAAATGAAGAAAACTGTAACATACATAATCTTAAGTCTTGTGATGATAAAGGTATAAAGAATGCCTTGTGAACATCTTTAGGAAAGTGAGTACTGACAGCAGACTGATTATATGGCCAGCACTGAACTTTAGAATATTAAATATTAAAAGGAATATGCAAGAATGAATAGACAAAGATTGGGGAAGATTTGGATGTGTTAATGACCTGAATGGAGTCCACATTGACTTGATTGGGGTGAGAAAGTTAAGAAAATTCCTGTCCATAGGATGGTATGACTTACAGTCAAGAAAGACATGTTTGGGATCCAAAAGGTTTTAATGATTTCATAGTAGTAAGCAAATTTGTTAGGGGAAGTTAACAATTATCTAATTAATATTTGAACAAACACAAACCCCATGGTCTTACTGTTTTACTATCAAAAATCAATAGTAAAAGTGTTGATTATGGAAGATTCACTATGCCAGGCAATTATTATATATAATCTTTTTTTATTCCTCCTAAGAATTTAATAATGTAGATTCTGAAAAAATAATGTTTTGGAATTTTGGCTAAAATTCTCAAATTCTTATATGTGTGTTTTATAGTTCACATTCATTATATAACAAAATTATCATAATAACCATATTATCATCCAATTAATGAAAAACTGATTTTCTAATATGTTAAAAAAATCTTTTCCTAATGCACAAATCTCATCATTGTTGGAAAAACAGGATTTTGTTCTTTCTATAGTCCACATTCTCATGGAACACCTAAGAGCAAACATCGCTTCATCTGTAAAATTAGCAAAGATTTAGGATGTGTCTGCTAACAGAGATCTCACAACAGAAGAAACAGATCAGTATTGGTAAAGCACTAAGGAAAAGGAATGCAGATAAGCACAACTATGTGATGAGAGCTTGAGTACATGCATGTGTACAACTCTGGAGAGTTTGATAGTGGTGAAATCCAGTGTAGTCAGAGCTTCTGAGAAGACACAACCTTGGATATATGAAAATAGGAACTATGATCACAGAATGACTAGACCCAGAGAGAAATTCCATCATGACCCAGATCATTTTTTAAAAAATCTTACTTTACCTATCTAGAACATTCCACTATTTTCTTGATTAATTTGTTTGCTCATTTATGTAGTCATTGTGCAGCTATATGAACATACTTGTGGCTGCATACTTGTGGCTAAAAATAAAGGGAAATATCATGGCCTGTGATTTCCTGTACAAGGAACAAGAATGGTGGTAACTGAACCTTTGTGTATTCATAAACATCACATGCTAAACAAAGTCCAATGAGAGTATTGGATTCTGAAACACTACTAATCAAAGAAATATCTCACTTACAATTACTTACAGTAAGGCTCAGGGTTAAAACAGTATCTATTATTTACTTTTTTTCATTGTGTCCAGCACACTGACATAAAATGCTTGATGAAGCAAGTATTTATTTTGGCTCACAATTTCCTGAGGTTCATATCACTGTCCTCTACCCTATGTGATGAGAAAGAAAATCATAAAGGTGACAGCATGTGAAAGAGATATTCTTCTTTTTTGACAATAGAAAGCAGAGAAGGGAGGACATACAAAAAACTTAAATGAAGTACAGGCCCACAGACAACCCCATAAACTTGTTTCTTTCTAGGCTCCATTTTCTACTTTTTGCCTCTTCCCAACAATACCAATATAAAATGAATCCATCAAGGATTAATCTATCAACCAGAGCTCCACGCTAAAGATTTAACTGACTTTGGGAATGTCACAGATACATTCAAGAATTTTTTTACTTTTCCCCTAAGCATCTATTTTACACATATGTGTGTGCCCATGTGGGAGCAAGTTGCCTTTGCAAACACATGTGAAAGCCAGGGTTTGAAACTGAGTTTTTAAAATGCCTGTGTATTCATCTTCATTAAAAAATGTGTTTCTTGAGAATATGTGTATATCTCAGAGTCTATTTTCTTAGTATTTGTCTCTGTACTTTATTAATACCCAGTAACTGTTTTTTTTGGGGGGGTAGAATTGTGTTCAGTCTTAAAGGGTCTCTGATTTGATGTTCCTATTTCAGTTTCTTAAAGTATGTGGCATGAGGGTGTGTAAGGATCTGCACTTCTTCAAGTTCAGTGTGTTCTTAGCTTTAGGGAAATTTAAAAGTGGTAAAAAATTTTAAAATCAAGGAAATCATTAAGATTCCAATTTAAAAAGATTAAAGCATAAACTATTTCACCTGTGCTATTCATGAAAAAATATCTTTCCAGAAGATAAAAATAAATCTTGAAATCAAATTATATCATTATCTAGGCAGGTGGTTACTATAGCAGTGAAGAAAAAAAGACAGGAAAATTGACTCAAGATTTCCAGAGGCAGAAAAATATATAAAGTACTCCAAGTTTACAAAATGATAGTTTTGAGAAACCTAGTTAAAATGTGAGTGAGCTGTGGGTCTTGCTCTCTCTTCATTTCGATGCCAAATGAGGCCAGACAGGCTTCCTGCCCAGAAAGTGACGAACAGTGTGTTGCATCAAATTGATTTTTTCTGGCCACCAGAGAAACCAACCAACTATCACCACAGAGCCAGCGCCATCAATTATATAAAGAAAAACTAATTATCTGATGAAGAAAATATATTTGTTCATCTTTGAGAATTCCATATACACATATACTAAAATATGATCATATCTATTTCCTGTTTCACCCTCCATGTGTTCACATAGCCCTCTCATACATGTTCCTCCCAACCTAACATTCTCAGTCTCATCCACTAAGACCAATTAGTGCTGACCATGTGTACACAGAGGTGGTGCCTTCTGTTGAAGAATAGGAAACTTAACCAATGGCCATACCCACAAAGAAGAATTATTCTCAATTCCCCGCATCTATCAACTGCAACAAACTCCTAAATAAGGGGATGGACCTAGTGAGCACCTCTTCCATCAATGCTAGTATTTTTGTCTTACTTGATTTGGTGCAGATAATCAAAGATGCCATGAGTTCCTGGGTGCAACAATCATGGTATTCCTGCATTTCACAGCATTCTTCCTCATCTTTCAACTCTTGTACTCTTTTTCTCTCCTCTTCCATTGTGTCTCCTAAGCCTTGGGGTATGAACATGTCCCATTTAGGGCTGTGTATTCATAATTTGTTATTTTTAGTAGATTCTGCATTGACTGCTAACAACTGAAAATAATTAACCAAAGTTGAGAGAAGCCCAGATATATGAATATAAATGTAAATATTTAGAAGGCAACTTGATAACATGATAATTTAGCAAAACATTAGCAGGATCCAATCTAGAACAAATGAACTCTCTCTCAGCCATGAGCCTTTGGCCAGATTATCAGTACTGGGCATAAAATTCCCTCTTGTGTAACAGTCCTTAAATCCAATCAGAAAGCACTTAGTCACCCCATCACAGTCAGGTGTTCCAGTAGGCACCTGTTGCCTGGCTGGTAGGTAGTGAAGCAACTGTGTTCCCCTAGATATGTCTTTTCTCCACCAACTGCGTGCATAGCACTTCACAGTGCTACAAAAGGAGGAAGAGAGCTTCCAGATTGGTTTGAGAATGATTTCTCTATGGTCTGAAGCCAAAATGTGCTGCATTTTCAGCAAGAGAATCTTGTCATGTAGCTATGGTAGATAACCAAGAACAACAGAGATAGCCTATTTTGTTAAAACCATATTTTTCAAAACTAAGAATTTTTGTGTATCTTATTGGGTTTCCAAATTGCCAGTCCCCCAGTTTTCTGCTTTTCAAGACAAAGAAGAGACTGTAAGTGATGAATAGGACTAGAGTCAACCATCCAACTTTCTGTACTCCATATTATCAGAAACACAGTGTATCACTAATATGCTTAAAGATCACAGGAAATGTGAATGACCCAGGGAAAATATATTGGCTAGAACTCTGTGAGGGCCTGAGTTCACATCCTTCAAACATACATAAACATTAGCACAGGTCTGTAACCACTGGGATCCTAGGTTAAGAAGGAAGGCACAGTCAGGAAAATCCCCCAGAAGCTCATGGGCCTGATAGCCCACCTTATTCAACAGAGACCCTGTCTCAAACAATGTAGAAGGAGGGTACCAGCAACTGAGTTTGTCCTCTGACTTCTGCATTACACCCAGAGGTCAAAACCATGTTGAGTATGACTCCTATTAGACAATCTACTATTGTGTGATCTTTCTCCATGGTGTCTGTATAATCCATATCAATTCCTCAACATGTAACTTTCTACTTTTATTTTTTGATGTGTATGTGAGTGTGTGTGTGTGTGTGTGTGTGTGTGAGAGAGAGAGAGAGAGAGAGAGAGAGAGAGAGAGAGAGAGAGAGAGATTTGCATGAAAGACGGGGGTATATAAATGCATGGTTTTGACCTCTGGGTGAGAACGTTCACTGTGATGGGTGTGGGTAGTTCTCTACTAGACAGTCTTTAATTTGTCACCACTCAGTAAATTACCACAGTCTAAGTAAGTGGGGGAAATACTGAAGGAATATTCTCCTGGTCCAATTAATTGAAAAGGTTTTGAACATCTATAAAATCACAGCCAAGACTTAGGAACTTCTCATTAAAATACAGATACTTTTAGTGCTTGTGTTTTGTTCTTTCTATTAAATTCTCTACCAAGAGAGTATATAGTTAATTTTTTTTTCTTAGAGCTCACCAGGGGATTATAGCCATCACTCTTCTAATTGGAAAGTAGGTATTAGAGCTTCTAACATATCTTATTCCTAAATTTCCACACTCACTTTAAGATTCCTTGTTTAAAATATTTATCAATTAAGGTTGAAATGCTGATTTACCTATGATTAAGAAGCGCTCACTTCTCTGTAATTTCAAAAGAAGCTGCTACAGACACAATATTCTTTCCTTTTAAGGTTACATCCTGGATGCCACTATCTACCCACTATCAAAACGAGTCTGGATATTGTTAACTTAGGGAAATAGCATTATAGTCTTTAGCTGAAAACTGAATATCCTTAAAGTCCACAGAAGCCTGCTGGCAAGTCTTATATGACCTCTTCATGAAACTGACCAGAGAACATCAAAATAATAATTGTGATGTGCATATAGAATGAACCTAGGATCTAATATTCAGCATGCATAAACAGAATTGCTAAGCAAAAATTACATATGTCACTATGTGTGCTCTGTGGTGCAAACCAGTAAAACATTCTTGTCTTCCAACTGCTTCTTGAAAGAATGCCTTTCACTGTGAATTTTTGGATATTTACTATCAGAGGCCTCTTTTCCTCTCTTCAGAGACAATTGTCCCTCGCCAGTTTGCACCACTTTAAATCCATTAAGGTTTCATCCTAGAGATTCAGTGAAGCAAACAAAAGCTTCATGGAGCCATACTGAATGAACAAAAACCACATCATATTAACTCTGTCTCTTCTCACTGCCCTTCTCCCATCAACTATGGGAAGTAAGAGAGATAAACAAAAGTGCAAACAAAAGCCTATACATACAGGGAGTTTTGAGGGTTTTTTTTTTTCTTTCTATTTTTAACTTATGCTTGCTCAAGCAAGGCCTTCCTAATGCTGCCAAAGCTTTCTGACATCACAAAGTCCTTTTCTGTGAGTCATTAAAGCCCAGAAAATGAAATTTAGTTTAGGTCTGTTTGATAATGCAATAACACAGTAAAATATAATTCACCAATTAGCTCATGTAATTGAATAATCCAAAACATGCTCCAAAAGGGTTGCAGAGGCAGAGTCCACCACCCTGATGGCTCTATATGTTTACTGATGACAACTGCATGTATTCCTTCTGTCAATGATGTCCCTCGATGTTTCTTATGGAAAAGAGTCTACAAATCTCTGTTGTTGTGGATCTATAGAATACTTGGCTTCATTGCTTACTGATTTCTCTTTTTATGAGCTCTTAGTCTCCATGTACTATATTTACATTTTGTAAGGATGCAAAATGAAACTGATGTTACAACCTTAAAAAAGAAAAAGAAAAGAAAAAAGGAAACAATTGCAATTTTGTAGTTGAAAAACTATGTTCCTTGATGATTCCTGAATTCTAATGATATTGTCAAGACATACTTGAGAGGTGGGGGAGCAAGACAGTTGAGATGTTCTTCTCAGAAATTTTAATTGGCCAAGAAATCTGTGGCAGATAAAAATAGGAATTCAATGTTTGTTAGATCGTTTTACAGCATTTCCTCATAATTCTCTAAGCACAACTGTTGAATCATAGGTACCTAGCTATATTCAAAATTTCTCTTTCTAAATTCAGATCAGTTCAAGGATTGTTTTGATGGTTGAAACAGTTTCTAATGAGGAATTTCAAAGTGTCTCCTACTTTATTCATTTATTACTTCTGAAGTATCTGGGCATGTTTTCATGGTCCAGGGCTTCCCAGTAAGCAAAATAAAGAGTAATTGGAATGTATTACCTGAACTTGAATCAGTAAAGAAATGGAATTTCTTAGATAACTCGGTCATTTATTTTTTTTTCTTTGTTATTTTACATATCGATCCCAGTTCCCTCTCCCTCCCTCCCTCTTTCTCTCCTTTTCACCTTCCCTCCCTCTCCCTCCCATGCCTTTTCCCTTCCTTCCTCCCATGCCCCCAACCACCCTCCCATCCCATTCCCCCCAACCCCACTCCACTGGTAGGGTGATGCCTTCCAGGAAGGGTCAACAGAATCTGCCAAGTCATTTGGAGTAGGGACTAGGCCTTCCCTCCTGCCTCTAAGTTAGGGGAGTATCCCTCCATGGGGAATGTGCTCCTAAAGTCCTTTCATGCAACTCTGTCATTCTTAAGTAGTTCTGCCCCTCAAAAGAAAGAAATGGAGGAACAAGAAGAGAAGGAGGAGGAAGAAGAGGAGTGTGGGGTAAATCACATATAGTTGCACTATCATTTTAAATGTCATACTTTAGATAGTATCCATAAGACCTAAACACATGTTAGCAAGCAATTTCCTTTGTAATTATACCATCACCCTTAGATAATTTGTTTATAAACCTATAATGCATATTTTGCTTTGTCCCCTCACATAAAAAACAAATAACAACATTCTAAGTGATAAAATCATCATTATTTTTTTGTGTCTCATTTCGTCTGGGGAAAAAAAAATAATCCAAAGCACAACATGAAGGAAATATTCTCTAATGACAGGTGTGTGCCACTACAACTGGAGTTTCCCAACAGTTTTTCAATGTAGAATCTCATCTTCACAATGCATTAGTAATTCTCTCCCTTTTCTCTCCTTATAGGTCAATGGAACAGAAATTGAATATGAATTTGAAGAAATTACATTGGAGAGGGTAAGAAAGGATTTCAAATTTTTAAGTTTGCATTCTACCTTCCAGGTCCTAATTTGTTGTATAATGAAGTTGCAATATTATATTTCTTAACACAAAGTTATGTACAAGATTTCTAGGAGAATAGTAGTGAAATCTTGTGGTAGAGAATATTTAGATAGAAGACTGAGTAACCAGAATGTTCAATTCGTTCAATCGTGTTGGCAGGGATTTGGCAAATGAATGGCAAAGGCAGAAATGGCCTAGGAGCTTGTGCAATTCTTTATTCTGGATATTTTGTTATTAATAATTTGGCTGTATGTTTCTAAGACATATTATAAGATGGTCTCAGTTGTGTAATATTGATGTTGCAATCTGACCTACAGATGCCACACATCTTCTGTTGCAGCAACAAAAGAGTGATAAGCTTAAACCTATCGCCAAAGGCAGACACAGCACCCCTGTAGAGCTCTGAAAATATTCTAGAAAGACATTGGCACTGACTTCTGACAAATAAAGGAAACTGTGCTACATAGCCTAGTGTATTTAGCTATTTTACAAAACAGCAAAAGAAATGTCAAAGACAATCTAGAAAAAGAATTGTCATGAAACATTAACAGGATAGTCATCATTTCAAAAGATGAGCGTATATAAAACTGCTTACTTACCCTCGTTAGAAAATGAAGATAGAGAGCATGAACAGTTTAGTATCTAATTGTAAATATTTCAAAAGAGTCTTAATATACAGGGACAATGAGTAGTCCTGAAAAATGTTAATTTGGAAACAGGGATTAAAAACCTCAAAAATAAGACTAGTTTTAGAGACATAATTACATTTTGAACGTTTGACAAATTTCACAAAGACTGCTCATATTTGTACTGTTTATAACACAGAAGGCTCAAAAATATGTTTACAACTTCATTATATACACATATATAAAATCTTATTTAAATTTAATTACATAAAATGTTAAATTACATTTCAATATCATTTTAGAATACTATGCAATTTCAGGAATACAAAGCATATCTCAATAATGTTAATCAATTTTTAAATAATTTTAAAGTGGTTTTAAAATATAATCAAACATAGATTAAATTGATTTAAACAAAACTCTTTATATTTCAAATAGTTTTAGCAAAAGTGGAAACATTTTAAAATGTTCTATTCGTTGAACAAAAGAGAGGGAAAGTGAAAATGACAGAGTGAGGGACCCCATGGTCTGTTTAAGCCTTCTCACCAGCTGAGAATCAAGGATTTGAGCATAATTAGTACTGTTGACTGTGAGGGTTACTGACAGACATTAGCAAGCAATTTCCTTTGTAATTATAGAATCACCCTTAGATGATATATTGTTTATAAACTCAAAATGAACCTTTTGTAAGGTCCCCTCCTCCAAAAAGCAAATCACAACACAAAGGGATGGAATCATTGTTGATTATTTTTACAGTGTTTCTTTTTGCTTTGGCAAAAACATAATCAGAAGCACAAACACAAAAGAAATGTTCAGGAATGGCAGGCATGTGGTGGCAATATAGTTTGTGAGGTATGGTGAAAAATGTAAACAGTGACCCTCTTAAACTCAGAAACTATGCAACTACATGGGTCTCACTGTGCTCTTGATTCTTCTCCCCTCCCTGAGTAGGCCTTTTTTATATAGGTATTTTATATGAAAAAAGCAATGCACCAGATTTAAAGCCTGGACATGTATGATTTTGGTGAGGACATTGTACCTCTCTAAGACATCTAGGCATCTCAAACAAGGCTATTAACTTTTGTATCCTGTGGAGCTCTCCCAACTCCCTGCATCCCTGTGACCTAAAGTTTTACCTTATCAACTGGATCCGTGTCAGATACCCCTTGGGAACCATCCTGTGATACATTTATTTTTATTAGCAGCTCTTGAGAATAATAGCTCAAGAAGTCACCAAAATCCTTTAAATAGCTTGTAAGCATAGTGACATGTGACTCTTATTTGAGAAGCTGACACCCCTACTTGTGTGTGTCATTCTTTCGGTTAATATTGCTCTATTAACTCCTGTACTTAAAATCTATGAATAATGATTTTATAAATTCCAACCATGCTTCATAATATTTATTAAAATAACACAACAAAAATATATATTTATATGATATACATATATGAATACATAAGTGAAACCTGAAATGATATACATGAATCTATTAGGATTTAGTTGCTTCTTTTTTCATGTTTTCTAAACTTCTTTAATAATTTATAATACAATATAGTAAATTATATAACAATTTATATGAAATGAAAACATAATTAATACCCTGTGAGTGATCATTCAAGTATGAATTAATACTATAGACATTTATTCATTTGTATTTCCTCTTTAATTTCTTGATATTTACTTTCATGACTCAACATTCTCATTTAGTCTAATTTTTATTGAGAGTGAGTAGTCTTAAAGAAATTTACATAGGAAGCTAAGTGCTTTCCAGATGGAGTCTTTAAAACATCCATTATGGACTTTGATAAAAATTTAATAGCATTCTAAATAGAAAAAGTGATATTAGGGGAAATTAACTCAAATGAGAGAGGGAAAAAAGCAAAACTGCACACACTTGTAAATCACTAGTCTCCAGTGAGGTACAGTACAAGATGAAAGTGTGCAGCCTATGTAAACCCAAGGCCTATGCAACTAAGCAGGGTGCACTGTATTTTATTTTTCTCCCTTCCCCTACTCAGTGGACACACATCTTTAAGAGAGCATTGCTTTGTTTTGATTTTTTTAGCTTGCCTCTGTAGCACTGCAGATAACTAAAGGCTAATACAAGTTGAGAAAGAGCATTCTCATGGAGTCATATAATTGTAGGTTCTAGCCCAGAGTCTCATATTTATTTACTTCTTTAACCCTGAACATGTTGCATCTTCTCCCTGTTTCCCTGTCCTTCCACCCCCAATCATACACTGACACTTGTCCTTTCCATTAACTGTGTACCTTCCAAATCCTCTCCCAAATTTCCACTGTCTCCATTAGGACTTGAGTTACTGATTTCATGGTTTCCCCATAGTTTTCATCCTTTATATCCTCCATTCCCTCCTTCATACAAAATGCTGGTCCAGTATTCCAATTTTCCATCTCATATACTCTTCACTTACTTTTCTCCTTTATCTTGTTTGTTTCATACATCAAAATCCCAGTTCTGTTAACTAGTGATTACACCACCCCTTTTTATCCATTTCACATAAGCACCTTAGGTGCAGGCTATGACCAGAGAAACACTCACTCAGCTTGCTTGAAATTCCTAACCATTGACTCATGATTCTCAAACTCTCCTGATAATTCTTAAGCATTTCTGTAGAAAAATCCCTTTCTCTTCTCTAAGACAACAACTTTCACATATTCTTTGAGCTCTTCAAATCTCTAAAGTCCTCTCCCTCACCTTCACTTTCAACTGACACCTGCCCTCCATGTGTCCTTGAGAAAAAGTAAGAAAGGATTTCACTTCTACCTGATTATTTTTTCTGTCATCATGTAGCAGTGAAATTTTTTAGGAAATGAAATATTTTTTTTCTGCTTCCTTTGCAGGGCAACTCTTAATTTGTGAGCTGAATTTTATAACCTTGATCATTTAATTACTTTGGTTCTACAGTGTTCATCTGTTCTTTTGCATTATTCCTTTCTCTAGGTTTTCCTTGAATAACTTTGATACAGACATTGCATAATATCTATAGTTAAACAGAGGGTGCCACTTGACCAAATATGTCCCTACCATATTGTCTATCTATTGCTACATTAGTCTACTTTGCTTCTAAGACAAGTGTATAATTTTATTTATTATAATTAAAATATTTTTGTTTTCCTTTTTTTTATTTTGAGATAAAGTCTTACTTTCTGACCTAGACCTTGCTTCACAGAACAGGCTGATCTCAAAGTTGCAAGGAGTAACTTCCCAAATGCCAGAAGTACAGGTATGCATCATGATTCCTAGTTCTTACCCCATTTTAACATACTTCCGGTTTCACCCCCACAACTTAAAACTATCTCTGTCATAGTTATGTTAGTTTCAGTCTTGCCCAATCTGAGCATCAGTTCTCAGTCCTAACTTATTTTCCAGGAACATTTGGTATAGCTGTCACTAATTCATCAAAAAATATCACTTTTTAACTTCTAGAGCAACATATTTATCTATGCTCTCCTTCCTTTGCTGGCAGCCCCCCCCCCTTTTTTTTTTTTTTTTTTTTTTTTTTTTTGCTTTCTTGCTATTGTTCCTCTAAATGCTGGATGACTCCAGTTAGACACACCTCTTTGCTAGCTCTCTCTTCCAGATCTGTGGCTGACAATCCCCTATGGCTTCATCTTCTAAATTTGAAGTTGTGACCTTCTCTCTCTGTTCATTGTCTACCACTGACTATCTGTCTTATGTGTTTTACGAATTTGCTTAAATACCAAGGGGTCCTTTCCCCTGGGCTCCCTCCTTCAGATCCCTAATATTTTCTCATCTAAGAGGCCTTATCAGAGCTAAATGGATCTTCTTTCTTACTTCTTATTTAGTCAAAATTATCTTCAAGATCTCATTTATTTCTTTTCCTCAGGATCCATGAGCAGGACTGCACATACTTCCATAAAATGTATATTTCAAAATCAACCAGTTTTTACTACCCTTTCTGTAGAATCATTATTCAAAGCCAGCTCGTGCATTCCTAAACCACTCTGATAGCCTCTCTCACTGTTTTCCAAACAACCAGGATAGTACTTTTCAAAACACAAGCTAGGCTATACTACTTTTATTATAAAAACCTTCCAAGAAATGGGAATTGTACCCATCATCATCAATAAGGCTCCACAAGATGTCTTTCCCATGCCTCTGTCTTCACACATCTTGCTTTATCTGCACTGAAAGTCCTGGAATTCCTCAAAAAGTCTGTGATTTTCTTGCCTCAAGGCCTTGCTAGTGGCTATTCATTCTTCTTGAGGATATGTATGTATGTATGTATGTATGTATGTATGTATGCATATATATTATATATATGAAATTAGAATCACATTTTCAAGTGACACTGCAGTGAGTTTTTGTATATATATGTAATTATATTATGTTATTATATCATAAAATATATTGTACATATTATATATATGTACATATATATATATATATATATATATATATATATATATAAATCTCCTCACTTAATTTTATATGGAAAATCATTACTGTCTACACCATCTAAATTAGTACCAAATTTCATCCCACCCCAGCTTATTACTGTTTAATCATACTTACATCTGAAATGTGTTTACTTTGTTAATGTCTATTTCTTCCAGAATAAATGCTATTTATACATACTCAGTCATTTCTGTATCTGTTTTGCCTAAAATAATCTCTACACTGTAGTTCATACTCAGAACAAAAAAGCATGTCGATGACTTGTGCATCACTCTGCTACTGGAGGACAGTGAAGGAGTTGCTTAGAGCTTCTTTTGAGTTCAGTTTCTAATAGTAGCTATTTAAATGACCTTGAATTCTAAGTGTGCACTCATTGGACCTCATTTCTCATATTAGGAAATAAACCTAAATTGTTTGCATTCATCTCAGATTACCCTTGGAAAATGAATCAATTAATGTAAAGGTTTATAATACCATGCACATTTAGTCTTAATATTTTATTTGGCTAGCACATCAGTTCTTACAAGTGTATTGGTACTGTTAAGAAACCTTACATTTAAAAACCTCCCAGGACATGAGAAACATCTTGGTGGTTAAAATGCTTGCAAGACAAACATGAGTGTAAGACTTCAGATCCCCATAACCCCTGTGAATACCATGTGAACGTGGCAGCCCACTTTTATTGCCAGCTTTATAAGACAAATGGGAGCTCCCCAGAGCAAGCTTGATGGCAAGACTAGCCACATGAGTGAGCTCAATCTCTCAATGAAAGAGACATTGCCTCAATGAATAATGTAGAAAATCATTAAGAATCATTCCAGAAGGCAACTTTGGTCTTCTACATGCATATCACACACATGAACATGGAAAAAGAAAACAGACAAATCACCTCTGATTCTTAATGAACAATTTATGAGAGATTGACAAGATACCAAAAAGTTTCATAACAAGCCTTTTCCTTATTGTTTCTGTTGTTAGATGCCAGTCATCCAAAGGTATAAGAGCCTCAGACCTTATACATGAATTATTTACTGTTCACACATTTCTATCTAATCACTATACCATTAATTAAATGCTAAATTGGTCACATTTAATAATATCGTCATGAAATATGTCTTATGAACTCATTTTTATTACTTGTTAAGAATCTGAGACTCAGAGATTAAATAACCACTCAAAACCTTAGAGGTAAGTCACATTTTCAGAAGGAGTGAATTAAGATCATCTATCTCAAACACCATTTCTGCCAAGAGGTTTTGCTTGCCTCCTGACCAGTGTTCCTCTTCACAAAATGGATCTCAAAATTAAACTAAACAATGACTAAACTCTGTATACCCTAATGCCTAGAAATTGCCTCATGAAGAGTGTTTATTATGGCATTTTTATTTACCATGTCATGGAAAAGGCAAAACATTGGATAGATTGGAAGATAAATCGATAGCTTTTTCTCTATTGCCAAGGTGTTCAATGCATTGACTATGTGCTCAAAATAGTAAGCTCTGTGAAGATCTGTCATGCATCACTTTGTTAAGTGTTTACTAAATTTGTTGTGTGGTAGTTGAGGAATAAATAGTAACGGTTAGGAAGAACAGAGTGTTATGGACATCTAGCCCAGACGAGAATAGGTCTGTGACACATTACACTTTAGTTGGCTCATGGGTGATGAGAGGAAAGTAAGTACATAGCAGGAAGCCAAAAGAGAAAGCCTCTCATACAGAAGAAATATACAATTGTTCAAAGCCCTTTGGAGAGTTCCATGATCAAGTCATTTAGGATGAGTGTAGTTTTTCAAGCTGTGAAGCAAGAATCAGAATACCAGGCAAAAGAGAAAGAACAGGCAGCTAAATTAAGTGCCTTGGATAACACTGCAAGTTAGCTAATGTAGACATGAAGACAATTGAAAACCTTCAAAAAGTTTATATAATGAAAGTAGCATAGTTGTGTCTGTGGTATACAAGCAGTGTTTTATCTATAGTCCTGGATCTTCTTGTCATAAGACAAAGAAGAAAATGAAGCTGTGCCACTCAAGACAAAATTAATAGATAAGTTTGGCCAATAGTAAAGGAAGAGTAGGTAGCTTAAAATGTATTATAAATTAAACAATTGAGCTCTATTACAATTTTTGATGGGAGAGAGGAGTCAGAGATGTCTGTGGTGTAATGGAACAAATTCTTGTTGCAAACACTTAGCCAGGGGCACCTGTTATCTCTCAAGCCTTACTGCCGCCTAAGGTTACCTGCCAACTGAGTAGATTCCTTGCCTCTGAGTGTTCTGTGCATGAGGCTAACATACTATGCATTCTTGGTATGATTGACACCATGAGAAACCAGTTTACTTGTGTAGCTAATAGAGTCACCATAGCTGAGAAACCTTGACGAACATGCACGTCTGTGGTTGAACAAAGATGAGAAATACATGTCTGAGACCTATAACTTCCCTTTATTCTCCCTGACAAGGTAGACATATTCCTTTGCAAGCAGTAAGAAAATCAAAGATTAGAGCCATTTCTTAAAGTATAAATCCATGACTTTTTTGGTTGTTACTTTACCCATAAATAGACTGATAAGGCAGAGATGAGTGACTGACTTATTTGGACTCAAAATTTCTCACAGATGTAGCATGCTTTGGAAACAGATTGAGTCACATGGCAATTTTGAAAGTAGTGCTTGTGAAATAACTGCCTACCCATGAAAGGTGTCCAATTGTCTGTCCAGCTTCATTGTTAGAAAGTAATTGAATGCCTGATTCACTTAGGCCACATTGTTTGATCCCACATTATTGATCATTGTTAAAATTCCTAAACTCAGATAGAATTAAGTGTCTAATACTTCAAGTAATGTGGAGAATTGGGTTTCTGAACACCTTTTTCCTAGGACTCTTTAGCTGTTTTATGTTAATAGTAGCAAGAATGATAATCAGAGTTCAAATACATGGTTTGTATTTTCTATGTTATATTATATAGTCAAGCATAGCAAAACCTCATTTAAATTTAGTTAAGTAGTTTTGGATAATAGATAATTCCATTGTATGTTCATTATGGTGTATCTTTTAAGTATGCTTGAAATATTATATATGTATGTATAAGTTATATGCATAAATACCACTCAACTATAAATGTTTACTTAGATACATACAAAAGAAATATGAATTTTGTTAAGCTTATTAGCTTTGGAAGAAGGTTTCTGAAGATTTAAGGGATAAAGACAACCCTTTAAAAGTAGTGTGAGGAAGGACAGTCTCAAATTTCTTATGAATCTCAGGTCAGTCACTTTTTGTGTGACCTCGGGCAAATTAATCAACAAATTAAGGCCTCATGCTTATTGTGGATGGTTTACTGATATCTACTATTATATGTATATGTGTGTGTTATCAAAAAAGAGAGATTCTAGAACACCCAAGATGCTATTATCTGTTTTTATAAGGCACACACACCCACACACAAACACACACTTTTCTAGGCTATGTATGATTCCAATATGCCACTGCTGACATAATTCAAACAGAATGAACAGCTAGGTCAAATCACAAATTCTTTCACTTTCCTCCTTCACCCTCCCTCCCTGCTCTCTGTTGTGTCTATTTGTGTTTACAAGTATATTTGTGGTGAATGATAACTTTCTTTCTTATACTAAAAAACATGTCTGTCCAATCATCAATACAATCAATGTTAACTTCATGAACACAATTAGAAAACAGAGTTTGCATCCTTAATAATAGACTAATCTAGTATTGTCTACATCGCTTTTCTCTATGGTAAATAACAAGCCTGGAGTTCCAGGCTGGATAAGCAGTTATTCCCTCATTTTCACTCTAATAGACTTGAGACTCTAACAGACTATGACGTTTGTTTCAGATCCTGACATCTTTGTAACATGGTTTATTTCAATGTCACTGACTTCTGGCTTTGGTGTAGAATATAAAATAGCCCCTGTTTTGTCTGTGATTTCCCTTGGAGGACCACCCTCCTTCTTCATAGAACTGCATACCTCCTCAAGATGACCATGTGACTATGAGGAAGACTGCCAACCACAGCATCCTACTCACATAGCTAATTAGTCTAGAGTTCCATAGTGGATTACAGGGATAGCTATTGAAAAATACTTACACATGGACCCTGCCTAAACTAAAAGAATATGAACCTCCAGGTGGATCAGGGAAAGCTTTTCAATTTAAAATTATGCATGACAAGTTGATATACAATTTAAAGATGCCCAGATTAATCCAAGATCATCAGAATGTATCTCAAGGTTTTCCACATTGGAATTCTGGGGGAGGGGGAATAATACTTTAAGCAATATTAGTGTACAAGAAAAAACTGAAGAGTGGCTGTCATTTGGATTTCTTGCTGGAGGTTCCTGGGAATCACACCTAAGACAGTAAAGCTTCCTACAGAGAGAGTAAGAGGCAGAAAATCCAAGACAGACTACAGCTTTCAAATCCCATGAAGAGCCAACCAAGTGCCACCCTTCATCCAGGATCCTTTCCTTTAATTCTTACAGTGAGACCAGTTCAAATCAATCATTTATAGCTTACACACAGAGAGTATATATGGATGCATGCTAAAATTGTACTTCATTTATTACCATACTGAACTTATACAATGGGCCATCTCCTCAGCTTATGCTGCCACAGCCTGCTATAATTTGAACATTGGATACCTGCCAAATGTCCAGATGTGAAATGCTTATCCTTCAAGGTGACACCAAGGGAAAGTGATAGAACCGTTTAAGTAATGGTAATCCCTTAGGTTGCTACACTGTGCTCAACAAAGGTAGTTCACAAGTAATTATTGATAGTTCTTGCTGCAGTTCCTGGAAGACCATTATAAAAGGAGTGAACCCATTCCTGTTCTCTGTTCTTTCTGAGAGAGATGGGATCATTGCTTTCACATTGCTCCCACCATTAAATTCCACTGTCCACAACTCTCATTGGAGGCTACTCACCCACTTTGTTCAATCTTGATTTTTGAGCCTCAGAAACTATAAGTTAAATAAGCCTTTCTATATCTAAGTTGGTTGTCTCAGGTATTTTTATTATAGTGACACAAAGTCTGACAGAATCTTTAGTTTTCTAAATAATAATCATACCTCTTACTGCTGAGGCAAGTTGTAAAGCAATTTTTGTTAGTAGAAGATCCCTTAATACATTCTCCATTAAAGCAACCTGTTACTATTTTCCTTCTCCCAATAATGGAAGTATTTTTTTTTAATGGCAGGAAAAAAATAGTGGCTAGTGACAGGTCTATGTATTTAATTTTCTATTATCTAAAAACCTCCTCTAATTTGAGAGACAACCGAATTTTCTTTGTGTAGAAAGCCTTTAACATTATTAACCATAGGACTCAGTTGTCCATGGGAAAATGTTAGAAATAAAATTTTAATCTAACTTTTCTTTGTAAGTGTCAAAATCTCAGGACCCAGGTGTGACTAGGAAACATACCTCAAAGGGCATATTTAGATGAATTAGCACAAAGTGCTTTAAGCAAAAAGTCAGCTGCTGACTTCAACCATTTCTGTTTTTCATCTAGCAGGTTCCAGCTGAGTAGTCCTGGTTTTCCAGCCTTAAAATCCTGTAGTCAGAATATTAACTAGCACTGTTTGTCAGTTCATTGGCCTGAGACTTGACAATCTTGACTCATCTATACTGACCATAAGTATGTGGTGTGTGTGTGTGTGTGTGTGTGTGTGTGTGTGTGTGTGTGTGTGTGTGTTGTGGCATCTTTATTTCTTTTGGTTCTTGACTTTCATGAATTTATCCAATGTCTGCACAATGATATTTCCAATAGGGGAAAAACAGCTTTTAGGAAATATGTATCTATATTTGGAAAATTTTCTTAGTCTATTAGCTGTTCATGTAACAGAATATCATAGACTGAGAAGTGTATGAACATTTATTTGGTTCAGTTCTGGTGTCTGGAAAGTCCAGAATAACAATGTTAGTATCTGCCAAGAGCCTAAGGGCTGCTTCTTAATATGGCAGAAGGGCAAGTGAGCATGCCCTATATTTACCACTGAAGTAACTACTCCACTTCTGGGATGTAGTATCTATTCATGAGGACAATGCCTTATAATATGACACTACCTAAAAGCCTTGATCCTCAATGTTGGAACAATTCCTGTTAAATTTCAACTTGAGTTTTAGAGATGCTATGGTTTTCATAGCAAAAGACACATAGAAAGGGTGGGTCTTCATCATGACCAAAATGGGTCTTGTAATCAGAGCAGATCTATCTGCATGATCTGTCTCAATAAAATGATTTGGGAGACTGAACTGTGTGTGTTTTGGGCATTCAGTACTGTGACAGAAGTACTGGAACTGGAGAATTTTAGAAATAGAAAAAGTCCAAGGAGTTGATTGGAAAGGTGCCCTGCTGTCACACCTATATTACTAAACTGTAGATCTTGAGAAATGATGAAAGCTCAGAATTTAGTTGTTTGAAATGAAACAAAACCTAACGAGCATGGTTGTATTTTCCTCTACCTCAAATACCAGGCTAGCAAATAGAATACTTTATTTAGTGCCTGCCACAACTCTCAGGCTAGTAGAAATATAACCTGTAATTCTTAGTACTTTCTTTCCTAACTATTCTGGCATATCCAAAAATTTATTATGTTATTCAGTGGCTAGAAAATCTGCACATTGTTTTGTCATTTCTCCTCATGAGAAATTTCTGACATCCAACCCCTTTCTCTGAGTTGACCCTATTATCTTTCCAGCTTGTACTCCAATCCTTCTCCCCACACAGACATCTGTTGCTTGCCTGCTTGTTTATCTCTTCTCGTCATGTTCTTAACTGTCCTTAGAGTTTGCTACAGACATTTGCTTTCCCCATGTGACTTGCTTGCTTCTCTTGATACTTAGGATTGTGAACTCCAGGAGTGAGTCCTTGTTCTGCTGCTAACACATCAATGTGTTCCTGGACTCTATCATGGAGGAGGGGCTATGCAACTTCTTACAGTTTCATTGGGAGGAAGTCCATAGTTCTTAGGATTATGAGACAGAAGCCTATCTCCTTCCAGGAAGCAAGAAATTTTCTATCTAGAAGAGCAACTAAAAGCCATTTTAAGACTGGAGAGTCTTCCTGCTTCCAAAGGAATCCAGCATTTTTAGATGACAGAGTAAATAAATGGGAGAAAAATAGCCTTGGTTACATCTTGTGACCATGAACAGATCAACCCTGAAAGCTCTGTCTGAATTTTTGTTACAGAAAATAATCAATACCCATTATTTTGTTTTGTTGTTTGAATTGAATCTTGTTTTATCTTTCAGGAAAACAAACTCTAAATGATTTAGATGATTATAAAAACCCGAGGAATTTGTTTAGGACCCTAACATTTTAGATATGCCTCAAAATATTCACCTCTGAAAACTGTCCCTTTTCCTACCTTACTTCATTTTATGAGAGTCTCTCCCCACCACCCATTTGGTAAACCACAATGCCCTCCTTCAGGGAGCCTTTGGGCCTCTGCAGAGGCCTTCTCTCCTTTTCTGCTGATCTGTTCAATTTTCTTAAAGGGTTGGTTATACTACTGAGTTATTAGTGCTGCCTTTTCCAACTCCATCTGCAAAATGAAAACCTGCTTGAGTGGAAAGCAAAGAAGGGAGGTACAAGAAGAATGAGTCCTAGTATCTGCATACAATGCCTTTTCATATAGAGATGTGTAATAGAAAAACACAAAGTTATTTTAAGTGTTTAAGAGACTGTTATAATTTGTAGATTTAACCTGTTTATAGTTTATCATTTACTTTCATGAGCTTGATGCTTTTAATCTTTGAAGTTATGCATTGAAGAAAATGAATGCATATAAGTATTTTGAAGTTATTCAAAGGCATCAGAATTTCCATGTCAAATTATCTGATTGTAAAATTTAAATGTTTGGTCTATAGAAATTCTACTTAAAGAATGCATACAAGGTCATGGCAAAGAAAGGACATCCTCCATTTCAGATTATCAATCAGTTTTATTGATCCTAAGATTGTGGTGATATATTATTCATGATTTATTAAAGCTTGCCTGAAGGTTCAGAATGCAAAGCTAGCCACAAGCCATAGAGCCAGACAGGTGATATACACCTTTAATCCCAGCAGCCATACTAGCAAGCCATAGAACCAGGCAGTGGTGGCACACACCCTTCATCCCAAGACTCAGAAGAAAGGCAATCAGATCTGTCTGAGTTCAAGGCCACCCTGACTTATACAAGAGTAAAGAGTAACAGAGCTCATGCCTTTAATCCCAGCTCTTGGAATCACACACCTTTAATCCAACACTAGGGAGGTGGAGAAAGGAGTGATATGGCTGAGCAGAGAAAAGTATAAAGGGAAGAAGCAAAAGGTCTCATGGGGAGATTTAGCTTCCAAGCAGGGAGAGTTATTGACTCTGAGTTAGCTGGATCACCCTTTCAGTCTGAGGTAGAGTTAAAAGTTAGTGGTCTACTGGTTTGCTTATCTGACATCATCTTGAACTTCAATACCTGTCACTGTTTTTTTTATTATTATTAATATTTGAGTTACACAGGGCCCTTTTAAAAGGTAATGTAGTGAATATGCAGAGGCATGTTCTTAGTGGCTGCAGTTGAAGGCATATCCTGTCAGAACCCCAAGTACTGGGCAGAACAGACAGCTGGACACTAACATTCCTTACCTTTTATTTATTATGAAAAGGTGAGGAGTTAGAAAGGGGTAGCAGGTGAGGTAGGGATGAGGAGCCTGGGAAAGCTAGGGTGCTGACCACATCCTGGAGTAGTTGGCTGTTTTATATCACTGCCCATGCTCTGTGGATCCATCAGGAACCGACTGGACCTGGCAAAATACAGTTTGAGGTGGATCCAAGTTGACTCCCTAAGGCTAATCCTTTCCCATCATCACAGCATCATCCAGACATGTTTGATAGTCTTGCACCTTCAGCTCTGTGGCCATCAGCTGGTAGACATGAAACAAGAACTGATTAGGTATGGTCAGTAGGTATCAAAAAACCATCCCAGTGGGAGTAAGGAGGTATAGATGATGAGATGACACAGCTCTCATGAGTGAGGTCAATAAGTAAGACCCAAGGATCTACAATTCCTAGCATCCCAGGAATTCAGAGAGGGTAGTCTTGGAGATAGCATAGGCTGGTCAGTGATTTGACAAACAGAGAAAAGGGGCCAAGGGCTCTGAGCCCAACAGAGACACAGTTGCCTAGTACCAGCACTTCAAGAAAAGCCAGAAAGTGAGGAGAAGACTGTGCTCTAGAAAAGAAGCCTCACATCCAGGGGAATGGTCAGAGACAGGCAGCCCCACCAGAGAAAGAATTGTCAATATCAAATGGAAGGCAAAGGCACCAGTGAACAAGAAAGCAGATTTGGTCCAGGTGGAAGACAGCAGATATATGGAGGGTGGAGAAGGTGGGTAGGGGTCCCCATGTGAAGTGATTACCTTTCAGTGGCTCTGTCACTAAGTAACTATAACGCTTGCAACATAATGTAAGAAGTTTATTCAGGGAGGGGGGAAGCAGAAGAGTGAAAGGGCGAAAGGATGACACCACCTTCCCTCTATCAGGATCACTGGCAGAATGTTGCAAAGGTCCCATAAAATATCAAGATATAATGTGCCAGGTGGCAGATTTTTGGTAGGCGTATTCCCCATGAGTGAGGCAGAATGAGATCCAATGGCTTTTTACCAAGCAAGAATTCCGAGAGAGGTATAAGCTGCCTGGTGAATCAAGGGGCAGGGGCCAAAAAGACCCCAGGGTCCAAGAAATGGGACAGGCACAGACCACCCAGTGAGTCATGCATAGGGCAGAGGCCAAGGGCTCTGAGTCTAAAAGAGCTGTGGTTGCCTGGTACCAGGTCTTAATGAGGTCAAAAGGCAAACAAACAAACAAACAAAAATTATGCTGGAGGATTGAGTCCCCACTGGTTGGAAATAATCAGAGGTGGGGAAAGGGGAGTGGCTCACCAATCATGCCTGGTTTTGATGGAGGGACCCAGCGATCCAGAGAAGTGAGGGGTTTGTATCTGAACTAGGTTCCAGGATCCCAGCATGCCTCAAACTGCCTGTAGGCAGAAGGAAGTAGGGAATTGATTCCCAGTCAGGGAATCAATGTAGTTTAAAACACTTCGAAGAAAATTCATGCCATACAACAGGACTCACATAGGAGGTTCATTGGAAGAAGTGAGAGAAGGGACAGAGAGGGGGCCATAGACCAGTCCCTGGATACAAGACTTGTGGGAAAGCAAGGGGGCGGATGGAGGAAAGAAGGGAGGGAGGAAGAAGAAAGGGAGAGAAGGGGGGATGGCCTGGGCCCTTTCAAAAGGTAACTTAGTGAATGTGTACAGGAGGTGCTCTTAGTGACTGAAACTGAGAGCATATCCTGTCAGAACCTCAAGAGCAGGGCAGTGCAGATGCCTGGATACTAAGAGTAACTATCATAATAACCAAAACTTTGTCTTGCTGTGTTTGCATTTGCAAATCATAACCTGAATTGAAATTTCTCACCGGAAGTGATACCCAATTTTTTACTTGTCTCACATTGGCTAAATTAAGTCACTTTTAAATATAGGTCCACAAATAAACAGAAAAACAAAAAACAGTTAAACAGTTGGACAATGCTAAAACAACCAACACGAAAGTCAAGTGCCTAAGTCCCAAAGTGATAGCAAGGATTCAGTACTGTCCACTTACAGTCACTGAACTGTCACTAGGAAACTAAGGTTCCCAGAGGTTAATAATTTGTTCACAGTCATAACAGAATGGAAGTCCCTTTGCTTTGAATAAAGAAAATGTCCTTTTTGGGGGGGCGTTTGTTAAATAGTCAATACCATCAATATCTTATATTATAATGAGTTAGTCTAAAGTATGTAAATATTCAACTACAGTAACCATTGTCTTCATAAAGCCAGTGTAGCAAATAGGTGTATGCCACTCTATATGTGGTCAGTGTTTGAGTGAGTCCTTTGTGGGAATGCCTACAACCACTGATATGACATTTGCTACCATGGCCTATAGCCACTTTGATTTTATCTGAACTAAAGGGAATCTGGAAGATTAAATTTTCAAGTCTTTCAAGAGCTGAAAGAGTTCTTGCTTTAATCTTTTTGTGCTTATAATTTTTAGTTTGCTGTTTTTATCACTAGAAGGCATTACTAATTTATTAGTGAGAGGTACAGGATAAAAAGTTTTTTTTCCTCCCAAAATGAATGTGTGGCACATTTACTAAATACATATACATATTTACATATATATATATATATATATATATAATATACATATATATGAACCCACATTCATATATAAACAATTTTCATTCATATATTTAATCCATTATTTCATTACATTGTTTATATATATATATATATATATATATATATATATCCTATGTGCAAAAATATTTATTTCATTTATCTCTATTTATGTGTGTGCATATAGATGTTTGATTAGTAGATGGATAAAGCTATGGGTAAAAATACAGAAAGAAGAAATGTTCTTTGTAAGATGGAGCTGATGCTCAATGCCTCTTTTCTGTGGTTGGTAATGGTAGCAGCTGTAAGAACAAGGCTGCACTAGTATCCTTAGAGAAGAGCCCTGATCATTTATAAAGGTTGGACCTTGTCCTAGTTGGCAGTGTTAACTTCACACAGTCAAGAATCACCTGAAAAGAAAGTTCCAGTTGAGTAATTGTATTTATCATGTTGATCTATGGGAATGTCTATGAGGAATTGTCTTGATTGTTTATTGATATGCACATTCAGTTATTTTTCTGTTGTTGTGACAAAATATCATGGCCCAAAGCAACTAATGGAAGAAAGGCTTTATGTTGGACTGTAGTTCCAATGGGGTAAGGACAGTAAGTTCAACAGGGCAGGAAGGCATGGTAGCAAGTGGAAGTAATGACAGAAGAATCAGGAAGTGGAAATAACACATCTTCAACTAAGAAATAGAGAAGGAGAGCTGGAAGTGGGACCGGGCTGTGAAATCACAGGGCCACTACCTCTGAGTGATGTGCTTCTCCTGTTGGGCTCTGTTTCCTCATGACCTCCCTATAGTGGTTATTTCTTGCCAGCTTTTCCTAAAATAGCCCATCTACCTTTTGCCTCTGGACTTTTACCTTTTTCTTTTTCTGTGTATCTTTACTTTTTACATCGTGTCTGGCTGTGTGGCTGGCCCCCGGTGTCTTCCCCCTTCATCTCTTGTTCCTCTAACTTTTCTTCCCAGATTTCTTCTCCTATTTCATCTTTCTGCCTGCCAGGCCTGTCTGCTCTTTCTCCTTCCTTGCTATTGGCCATGATCAGAAATAGGCACTCTCTCATAATGAATTACATTTTTAAACCTTACCAAATAATTTGTACCTGCTCATTGAAATGCAAACTGTCATGAATGTTAAAAGCCATGAGATATTTTTACTTACCATGCTTTCCTTATGTTTTCCCCCAGAAAGACCCTTTTACATTTTAAACATCTGTTTGAAAGACTTTCCTCATATTGATTTGATTCTTTCTTTTTGTATTATTTACGAAGCATGTTTCTTTTATGTATTTATTTTCCTCCAGGAAAGCAAAGTATTTTGAGGGTAGCCATTGTAATCAGAAGTATGAAGTCAAATTATAGCCTTAACACATAACAGGTTTGTAAATGTAACCAGGGTGTTCTCTGTGCCTCAGTGTTCATATCTGTTGAAGTGAGATGATGCTAGTACCCACCTCAGGGGAACAGATGATGCCTAGATTAGTTTATGAATATGAAATTTAGCACATTGAAACAATGCCTGGACCTGGTGAGTGTTATAAGGCAGTTCAATAATATTGTCATGAGCGTTAGTCTACTTTTCCTCATTTGAAGATCTTGAGAAACCAATGTCCACTTTCTTCTTGACTGGTCTTTCACCCCCTTCATTGTTCACCACATAGTTTCCTCCCATTGGTGTTTATGAGTATTATTTTTCTTCCTAATATTTCCTCTTCTCTTGTTCAGCTGAGAAGGTATTGCTGAAGGATCAAGAATTTGCCTAACCTGTATGAAGCTTCGGGTTTGATACTGAACATCAAAAAATAACTCATTGTGTAGACCTGTATTAAATTCCCACTGTGGTACCTGGAATGCTGGTTTGTTGGTCACCTTCTCAGCAACAAGTTTATGCAATGCTATGACTGACAGACTAGTGGCTGAGACGGTCTTTCCTAGGAGAGAGTAAGCATCCATCAGAAGGGATGTTGCTATGTGAATAACATCATCACCCAAACAAGACCTATCCCACAGTGTTGCATGAAAAATAAAATACCCAGAGACAGATATTGGGATTCAAGTGTCAGGCTGAAGATCAGATAAGCAAAGTAGCTCTATCCACTAGCTCTTACCTCTACCTCAGCTCAGACTAAAGGGGTAGTCCTGAAATTGCTCCTGACTTCACTGCTCCTCAGATTCACTCATACTTCTATGCTCTCAGCAATGTGGCTACAGACTAAATCTCCACATGAGACCCTTTGCTTTTTACACCTTCCTAGTGCTGAGATTAAAGGCATGTTATCCCAAGTGCTGAGATCACCTTTGTGTGAGCTGTTTCTCTTTAGGACTGGATCAATTTCATGTAGTCAACCATGGCTTTGATAAATCATAAACAATATGTTACCACACCGTAGTGCTAACCAAGGCTTGCCATCTTCCTAATCTACAAAACTACTCCATTGCAAATGCCTAGAAAAAAAAAAGAGACTACCTTTTCCTACTCTTTTTGTTGCAGTGCAATAAAAATGTAGGAATTCACATGGGGCATTGTTAAAATGAAACTTGATCTCTGAATCTACTTTAAATGATAAAATACATTGCAGGAATATTATCATAGCTTCAAGACTAAATTCATTCCGGTGTCCACAGCCACTTTCTCTTCAAGTATGATACTTAGGGACTCGCTGTCTTCAGCCTGGAACATTTAGATACAAATTATACTACATACTTTTCAGTGCAGTCTGTTATATCTGGCAGTGCCTCAAATACTCTGAGGTGAGCTCATCAGCTTTGCCAACACCATTAGCTGCAATTGGATTGCAGCACACTGCTCTGCCAGGACAACCTAAGAAATGCTGACTTGGCTACTGAATAAAAAAAGGTTTTCAGATATATAGGAAAATGAATGTACTCATCTCTTGATTAATGCAGGATATTAATTCTAGAAAACCTACAGGTACTAAAACTTAAAGACAGTTATGCTACAGAACCACTGCAACAAAAAAATTATATCACAAAAATAAAAAAAAATATACCTATGGAATGAAGGACCCAGAAATAAGCCTACACAACTAGTCACCTAATTGTCAACAAAAGTATCAAAAACATAACTTGGTGAAAAGGCAGATTCTTGAACAAATTGTGCTAGAAAAAAAATTAAAGCTAGATATACATATGTAGAAAGATGGCTCAGTGTTTAAGATCATTGGCTACTCTTCCAGAGAACACAATTTGATTCCCAGGACCCACATGGTGGCTCACAACCACCTATAATACCACTCCCAGGGGATCTAAGATCTTTCTCTGGCCTCCAAGGGCGCTGGATACATATATGGTACACAGACACACATGCAGAAAAAAATATCGATGTAGACAAACTTAATTAATTACAAGATGAAACTAGTTCCATATCATTCATTCTGCAAGAAAATTTCTTAATTTAGACATGATTAGGCTGGGCAGTGGTGGTGCATATCTTTAATTCTAGCACTTGGGAGGCAGGCGGATATAAGTGAGTTTAATCCCAGCATTTGGGAGGCAGGTGGTCTACAGAGTGAGTGCCAGGACAGCCAAGTCTTGAAAATAAAATTTGACATGATTAAATTTAGTGGAATAAAGCAGACCCAATTATACAAATATTGTGTCTTTACTCACATGTGGAAACTAGAACACATATGAGATGAAAGTAAGAGAGCAATTCTGGAAGAGGAAAGAGGCAAGCAGGAAGGTACAGAGGGGAACTGGGATAAAATAAAATCCATACCGGCGATAAACTAGAACATAAATAGCATTACGCTTTCTACAAAAATATGCACTAATAATTAAAAAAAAAATCTTAGGATACTAAAGCCCTTCGTTTAAATTGTCTGGTATTTGTATATAACCTGGGGACATCCTCCCATAAACCTACTATTACTGTGAAACTTGCCAATGTGTGTCAGAGTAGACAGTAACAAACTGCCCTGCTCGCACTTAACTACAACCTTTAACACTTCAGTTCCTGACCTAAAAGATTTAAACAGTTCACCTATAAATAAAGACTTTTCACAGATAGCCACAACACAGCCAATAAATCAAACTAACTCTTGTAGATGGTCAAATATACAAGGTATGTGCTCTTTTTCTTATTTCTTTTTTTTTTTCTTTCTTTCTTTCTTTCTTTCTTTTTTTTTTTTTTTTTTTTTTTTTTTTTTTTTTGATTTGCTTATATAACCAAGATTTAGAAAACTAAAGTAAAAAGAAAGAAAAAAGCATTTATTAAGACAAAGCCCAGGACTGTGCCCCCTGGAAGCTCTCTGCACCTCTCTCTCTTCTGTTATACTGTTATCTTGATAAAATTTATTCCTTGAGAGGAGGCCAAAGAGTCTGGACCATCTGGGTAAGCATGGAGGAGGCTGAAAAGACACTCCTATCACAACTATGTGGGGCAGGCAACATGCTTTGCTTTTGCCACCAAAAGGAAAATCATTTTTTTTTCACTATTGCCTCCAAGTGATTTAGGCTCTGTGATTAAACAAGAAGAAGAAAGAAAGAAGGAAAGAAAGATGGGAAGGAGGGAGGGAGGAGGAGGGGAAGGAAGGAAGGAAAGAAGATCTGGCTCAGTTAGAAGATTGTGAGCATATAGCCATAAATGACCCATTACATCAGCTTGCCTCCTCCTCACCTAAGGCTCAAGGAACAACGGTACAGAAGAGAGTACACAGGAATGTAAGAGCTGGCCGATGAGGAAGAAAACTGTGGCATGCTATACTCTGGATATGACATGTGTCTTGCATTCTTAAAGCAAAGCTGCACAAGGTCTGTACAAAATCAAACCAGTTCTAGGTTCAAACATGGATGTTGGTGGGAAGAGCACCGAGGTCTCATCTCCTAGCTGAGAAGCTATTGGCAGTAAAGGTTTCTAGGGGAAATAGAGTCACTTTTCTTTCAGATCTAGCCACTCTGGTAGGTTGCACATGCCCAGTGGATATAGGGCAGCATGAATTGAGCTCACTGAGTTAAAAAAAATATTAGTAACAAAAACAAGTACATATTTATAAATATACATATGTATTTTTTGTATGTTTATTTGTCTTCAAGGCCTACTTTCTGGATTCTTCTCCATGAATGGAATGTTCTGAAACCCTTGTTAATTAAATTCCATTGATTATTTATAATTGCCATAATTCAAGGAAACCCTTGAATAGAGAAATTACTATTTTCTGGAACTTTGAAGTTTGCAGTTAAGTTCATTCCTTTTACTACCTTATGAATCCTCCTTAACAACTTTCTGAAGTTGTTATTATCATATATACTTTCCAAAATGAGGCAGTGAGTGGTTGGATCAGAAGAGGATACACAGCTCAGAAATGGTGGAGCAGAAATTTAAAGTTTCCCCAGGACTGACCTGCTTTATGTTTGACTGCTCCCTGTCAGTGCTATGGGATGTTGTGTATAGTGTTGAAACTTTCCCGCTGGAAAATGTGGCCCTCAAACAGCTTACATTGGGATTCTTTACTCTGGGTTCCAAGGGAATGATTCTCAACCTGAACACAATCTCAGCGGGCAATGAGTGTAATGGCATCAAAGGATTGTAGCATTTGATGCAAAATCAGTTGCTCTTTTTAACTCTCAGAATTCTCAAGTAATAAATTAGTTTCAAAAGCTGCATATCATTATTGGAATCCCAAGCAAGGAATTTAATATTATACAACTTATAACCCTGTGTAGACTGAGCTCTATAGTGGGAATATTCTTATATTTGCTCAGACTAATTTAATGGTAAGTGACCACATACACAGGTTTTCTAGTGACATGTCTTGTATTATCAAAATAATAAAACAGCTGTTGATAATTTCCTTGAGAACAAATCATTGCTTCCCAAAATTGTTTAGCATTAAAAAAAATACTCCAATTATGAGTATATGATATGCAGGTAGCAGTCTACAGACACCACAATTTTGTCTGGTCACTTGAAGATTATGCCCTCCAGTGTGTCTGAAACTTCATGTATAGAAACTCAGCTTCCTGTCGAATATGTGGACTATTTAGTTTTTCATTTCAATGGCTGTGAGGTTTTCAGAGTACAGGAAAAGATTAAACAACTACACTTAGGTGGTTTCGTATGAAGCATATCAAAGCAACATAGTTCCAAAACCTCAGGAAAAAGTTAAACCTCCTAAATATTTATCAGCCACTGCTGGATTGCCAGGCCTAAAGCCACCACACAATTTTCTGACCATGAGAGAAGCCATGAACTACACAATAGCAGTTCAAGAAATAAATACTCAGTGCCAGGAAACCAGTGATTTTCAGCACAAGCATCTTCTTGCACATCCTGTGACCTTAGTCTGGTTAGAATGAATCTGTGGAACATTATGTCATGTTTATATTTATGCTGAGGCTCCTCACACTGGGTCTGCACTTGACATGATGTTCTTCCTTTGGGCAGCCCAAAATACTCTGTAGAAATTCCACAGGACAAATCTGAGATATTCTCACCACCTGGGTGAGTGGAATAAGTGATAGACATACAACTCCTACCGATTTTTGGTCTATTGTTCCTTGAGCCTGAATGGAAGTGCACAAATTTTAGCATTCTTGGGTACCCAGTAGAATGTCACAGAGAAGACTCTCATGATTTCTTACTGACTATACACACAAATGAACTTTGGGCTAACTGCAGTATTTCCTGTCAGATGTTGGCTGCAAATCTCTGTCTAATCAGTCATTTCCTCTTCATTATTTGCCATATTACACATTGTTAAAAGAGTTTTCTTATTGTACCCCCAAGTCTCAAAACTGCATCCTTCTCCTGTTTTTGAAACTTGTTCAGTGAATGACTGGATTTGTTGCTTATCCACCCCCCACCGTGTGTGTGTATGAGTGTTGTGTACAGTATAAATGTGTTTCTATGTGCAAGTGTGTTAATGCTTATGTATACATATAGAGTTCAGAGGACAACCTCAGGTGTCAATCTTCACCTTTCACCATGGTCTCTTTGTTGTTTGCCGCTATTTATGTGAGGTAAGCTGGCCACGAGATTCTAGGGATTCCTCTGTGTCCACCTCCTATCTTGCCATTTGAGCATGTCAGCTGTGCACTACCACATCCAGCTCTACAAGGTTCTAGGAGTTCAAACAATTCTCATGCATGATAAACAAGCATTTACCCACTTAGATGTCTCCTTAGTCCATGAAGAGTTTTTGGCATGTAATTTATTTATAACAGATACGATGATTGTAGTAATATCAGTTATCAACTATTTGCAGTGTTCCAGAACACTCTATTTTATTTAATCTCTACAACAAGCAGAGTTTTATTGCCCTAATTTTGAAAGTAGTAAAACAATTAAACTAGTAGATAGCTCTGGCTAGTCTTGAACTTACTTTAGAACAGATGGCCTTTAACTTGTGGCAAGTTTCCTGTCTTAGTCCTCCACAAGATGATTTTTAAAACTTGGATTTTAAAATTCGCATTTTTATTAAATGGTATAGACTAAATTCATTGTAAACTACTTTGATTACATATATCCATGTTTATTACTATAAATATGATTGGAAAATATTACTAAACCTTTACACATGTGAGAAAACTGGAACATAGTAAGTTAAATACCTTTTCCAGAGTATAAGGTTTACATGAAAAGTCAGGGATATAGATGAACACAGAATTATGTATGTCTAGACTATTCTTTCCCTTTTTGTAGTCTCACTTTGGCATGATCTCCTGTTTAATATGAAAGTCACTCTTTCTCCCCATCCCTAATGAGGTGTGGAGTCCTGTCAATTCCATCTCTCTAACTCCTTTCAAATTCTACTTGTTTTTTCCTGACACCAGTTTCAGGACCAGCATCATCTTTCAAGATTCCATTAACCACCTAATGAGAAACATCTTCCCCATTGCTTTGCCTACACTGTAGCTAGTATAGTCTTTCTCAAAATAAATCTTAATGGTCATCCTTACTTCCCACTAAGAACTGAACCTTCCTGGACTAAAACCAACACTTTACAAAGTCTTCTTTCACTGAAGTTTCCAATTCGTCCTTTATCACTGCCTTACACCCCGTGCTTTCAGAACATGATGCCATTTGCAATTTCATTGAGTTATGCACTCCTTATGCCACTTTTGTCTCAGTCTGGAATCACTCTTCCTGTGTCCCTAGCCTCTGTGTGACTGATGCTGGCTTGTATGTCATGCATGGATTCAGGTATTATGTCCTACTACAGAGCTTTCCTGAACCCCCTTTAGCTTTCGAGTGTTTCTTTATCTAACAGGCCATTTGAAAGCCCTCCATGAAGTCTTGCTGGCTCCTGTCCTGGTTCCTTGTATATTCACTTCCTTTAATAGCTATTCAAAATAAACAGCCTCATTTTTCTTACGCATAGTGGCATAACCTGTAATCCTAGAACTGTAAAACTTGAGTTAGGGGATTCAGAGGTGCAAATCCAGCTGTAGCTACCTAGCTAATTCAAGGCGAGCCTGGGCTTCATGAATCATTGTCTTGAGGTGAAAAAAGTGCTAAAACAAAATGAATAAAAGGGAGAGTAAGTATAATTGTTAAAGCAGGAAAAAATAATGTACTATTTCTACTCACCGTCTTTTCCACATTTGCCCAGCAAGTCAGAAAATAAATTTTATCATGGGTATAAATTGTTATCTGTCCCAATCTCAGATTGTTTAAGTTTCTTGGGTGGAGAGGAAGGGGGATAAGGAGGATTTTCAATACTACAAGCGATGGGACTTTATCTAGTGAGGAGCATCACCCTTCAGATGTAACATGAGAAACTGGACCTTGTTCCCTGCATCTGTAGGGAGTGGGAATGAACAAAAATGAAGAGAAATGACCATGAAAGATCATGAGTGTAAGAAAAGAAGCACTGAATGTGACTGTGCTTTTGAGGTTTGTCCAGGATGTCTTAAGATACTAAGCACAGCTGCCCCTGCCCTCTGAGTCTCTATAGCTTCTTAATCTTTGAGACTGGTATATCCAAAATTATATTGAAATTCTCTTTTTCCTTTTCTGTGAAACTTACGCAATAAGCCACATATCTTCCAGGAAGCATAGTTACTAGAAGTACCCCACCTTCCTCTTTTGGAAGATTCTGTTTGTTACTTTGGTTACAACAGGGACTCTTATTAGATGTTCCTGCAATAAGCAAACATGCACCATCCTATATAATCATAGCTTGCATCATCATCAGTCACCTTGTAACATTCCTCTGCTCAAGTGCAACTCTCTGCAGGAAGTATTCTTCATGCTGAATTCCTATCATTAGTCAATAGCAGGCACATAGTAAGAAATACATAAAGTAGGAAAACTGGTGCCTACCAAAACACAGTCTACAACATAAAATTCAGAAAGTACTAGAACTGGAGAACACTGACAGCTAGTTCAACAGTGTAGTTTTTGTTTTTATTTTTTACAGATTTGGGTAGGTGAGGGCAACAGAGTTTCACAGCGGTATGAGTTTTTACTGAGGTTAATGCTCACCTGCTTAAGACAGAGTCAATCTAATTGTAATTTTTTAAGAAGGACATTTCTAATTATGAAATATACTAATAAATGATATTTTCCTTTGACCAAAAGTAAAATAGTCACTTGCAATGTAAAGTATTTTTAATGAAAATAAGCTACTTCTGGTTTGACTGTGACATAGTATTTCTCATCAGTGATTTGGGCCCAACATCAACCTAATACAGAATTCTCAAAATTAGAAATAAATATCCATAAATAAGTTAGCAGCTTCTGTCTCTTGCAGCCCAAACTGGCCATTTTAAGATAAGCTTTCCTACCAGTTTCTTTACTCCTATCCTAGAAAATCACAGGTCCTGGTAGGTATGCATGCAGAATCAAAAACATCACAGATATATGTTTCTTCCTCTAGTTTCACTGTAATGTTCATTCAAGTCCTCTGAAAAAAATTACACTTTAAATTTTTTCTCTTACTTTTTGGAAATATTCTGAAAAAAAATTATTTCGGTACTTGTAACCTCATAGTATCACTGTCTGGGGAAAACATCTGAGATAAAAAATATTACTTCAAACCTCCTCTCTGGTGGTCTGTCTCTTATCTGAATTGTCTCAGTTAGGTTTGTTGTTCATTTATACACTTTCAACCAATTTTCAGTCAAGGGCAATCATATTGTACCCAGCCTCTTTAAATACAGCTCTCTCAGAGTGGTATCTGAGTTGTTTGCTTTGCTGTAATCGGTTTTCATTTATTTTCATCGCTTCATGTTTAATTTTCCTGTAAGCCTTTCATACCTTGAAAATGTGCAATTTAAAGCACAGCTTAGTGTTCTGCTGAAACACTTTCCTCTACTTGTGGTCTCTCAACCTCCCTTCAAGTCTTAATTTATCTATTATTTCTCAGATTCACTGGCCTTCCAATCCAAGTAACTAACTCTTCTTCCTTTGTTTCTTTTGCTGGTAACACTTGTAATTCTATTTCTGTTTTCTTATTTCTCATTTTCATGTTTGCCTCTGCAATTATATATTGAACTCTATGTTATTGAACAACCAATGTCATTTTATTTAACAGCAAATATACAATGTTTAGCATAATCCTTGATACATATTAGCTTCTCAATAAATCAAAATGTTTATTGAGAGAAACATTTTGTAAGTATTGAGTGATGGAATTTCTCTTTTGTGCTATTTTTAGGAGCATTCAATAAGCAATATATAATTTCAGGAATCATTGCCAACTCAGAAAGAAATAAAAATACATGCAGGTTTATTTAGTCTGCATCCACTGGCCCTATATAGCCAAGAATAGTTATGGATGAATCATAAGACAAGATCATAAGCTTTCTTGAAACATACTGAGGTGTTTTGTTTGTTTGTTTGTTTGTTTTACTTTTTTAACTCAAATGCTTGGACAATGAACTTGGACTTTGTAGTTGCCAGTGTTTTGTCACAATGTCAATAGGTTGGCTATACCCTCTAGGGAGTCAAACAGTTTGATTATCACAACACCTTAAAAAAGCACTTCTCCATTACCACCATATCACATGGCAGTATCTAAGTACTTATTTTCTTGCAATCAAATTATTGCATTTGTGTTGCTCCTTTGATTGTCAAATGTGCACCCTAACACTGTTGAAAATCAGTGATCAGTGTATAAAACACACTGTTGTTCCTACACTAACCTCTTTGCTAACTGCCATTTAACTGACAGTTGTGATGAAAGTCAATGACAGAATAGGAATACTTCATGTCCTGTTTGTGATCTGCACGAGACTCTAGACTACAGTTAGGACTGAAAAATCTCTACCAGACACACTATAAAGAAATTGAAAGGTGACCATGATGTTTAAGGTTGTTTTCAGTCTTCTCTCATATTTCCAGCCTCCTTATACATCCAGTATTTCTTCCTACTTTGCCCATAAAGCCAATTGTAACCTAGCCTGAGTCACCTCTCCACATGCCTTCTTTATGACCTCAGAACCTCAGAGATGCTATGGTAAAATTGTAAGTAATTCTGCATGCCATGTATCTCTCTAGTACTTAACTAAAATGATTGGTTGGTTGGTTGATTGATTGATTGAATGATTGGTTTTCAAATAATGAGTAAGTGAAATTACACAAGTTCCAAGACAATACATATCTACAGTTCAGACCTTTGATGAGTCACCTTCTGGAGTATCTGTCTTGAAATCATCATGGGCTTCAGTGATATCTGCTTACTTCCTTCTCACCTGCAGCTCTCTTTCCTGGTCTCTCAGCTTTGGACAGCTGTTTCACCATCTTTCAGTAAATATGCATTTCTAAAGTTGTCTTATTCTCCCTTTATGAACTCCATCCTTCTATCTCAATTCAGTTAAGCAATTTATCCTTTCCATGATAACCTAACTAATGACAAAAAAGACATCTAGTCTCTGTGAGATAAGCAGCATTTGGTCTCCTTATAATTGTCTACTTACAAAGTACATGTGTTTGTTTTTCTAGCTTAAATATCTGACATCATCAGAACACAATATTCTAGAAGACATTTCTCTTTTTAACAATGATGTCACCTTAGTTTGTGTGTTCTATGCAGGTTCACAAAACAGGCAGTTGGCTCACAGTGAGATGATTCCTAAAGGAAAATTTAAAAAGGGTGCAAATTGTACTTTAAAGCTTACAAGTATGAAGCTCGTGTTCCATTCATATTACCTTGCATTTGGATTTTAGTTTATTTTGAAGATGTCTTAAATTGCTTCACTGTTTTCATTGTTAGGCCTTATGTAAAACACAATTGATGAACTAAAAAAGAGATGAGGCATTTGCTTGTTTTATGCTAGTAGTTAATTAATAGTTATCAGCCTTATATATGCACATAAACACATATTTCCATTCACCTATGTTTGATAAGTTTGTCTGGAGAAATGCATACTTTCCTATATATCCATATGACCTATTTTTGTATTTTATATAATACCTATAATTAATTTTGCTGGTTGTAGGTATTGAAGATAGTATGGCTGTACTCTTGCTAATGAGTTTATTAGCTTGTCTCCTTGCACAAAACCAGAATATTGTAATATTTTTTAAATATTATACATTGACTTACTTTTAAACATCTTACTGATTTTTAATGTGCATGCAGAAGATTATTTCAGAGTCTGAAATTGTACTAAGTCAATCTAGGCCTGCCATCTTGTGTGTCTTAGAATATTTTATCTATGTGCTATTTTAAGAATATGTTTTTATTTAATTCATAAGGATGGAAATGCTTTATGAATTTTAAGTTTTATAAGTCTACCAAGAGAATACTCTAGCACTAAATACTATACTATTACATTTTATTAGTGTTTGTAGATGTATTAAATATTTAATATAATACTAAGTACTTTACTATTGTATGTTAATAATCATATAAAATTCTAAATTTAGGAGTGGGAATGACTGGGTTTCTGAAGATATAATCTCTTGCATTAGGGCAATATTATTTATAGCCCACTACTCACTTTTCAGAAAAAAATTTGTAGAGCAAAGAAAACATCAGAGTTAAGACTTGTCAGCACTGTTTGCTTACCCACTGGAAGCTTTAGGACCATGTTCTTATTTTTTCTCTGGTAGAATAAAAAGATGTTACAAATATTTTAGAAGGAAAAGTCAGCTAGAAACTTGCTGCTACATGTACCTCCTTGTGCATAGCTTTTCTGAGTCAGGATGGCAGGCTGACTCCAAACACACACTCTTTGGCATGCCATCCAATAGCAAAATTGTGCTTGAGAAGCACTGGTGGGTAACATGAGGAAATGTAATTTTGGAGATAGTTGGGCAGTTTTGTGATTGATAATAGTGCTTAACACAAATGGGACTATCCTGGACAGTTCAGATGACAACCTTAGATCTCTCCCAGTGCTTCTGGGGTTCCAGACTGTCTTCTAGCTACCATGACTCAGAGCTTCTGCCATGGGAACCCAGAGAAATCCCTCCACTTTGGGCATCTGTCTCACCTGAATATAAAGATATAGTGGTTCGTTAAATGACTATGCTTCTCAAAGCTAAACTTATTTTTCTGGATTTAAAGGGATAAAATTGTTTTAGTCCATCTAAATACTGTATCCTCAGTCAGGAGGGGATAGTGGTAAATATGAAATGAAACCCACTCAGATCCTTGAAATGCTTTTGCTCTGATGGCTTGATGAACCATATCTCATCATTTTTACCTGCCACAAGGCAGAATGACTTCTACTGAGTTTAGGGAATTAAGCTAAAATAAAATGCTACTCTTAAGAACATTAATTGCCAGCTTAAAACTCTTTGGAAGAAGATGGCAGAGTATGGTAATGTATTTTACAAATCATGTGCTGCCTTCTGAAGTTAGGAGAAGCATTTTTAAAATCCACACACGTTTTTTCCATTTAAGCTGCTATTGCTGCTTGTGTTTTCCCCTATGGTTCCCGGTCGACCAGATGTATGGTCTCTGTTGATTACATCAGCCAAGTGTGTCTCACACCCTAAATGCCTGATTGATCCAATTAGTCTGAAACTGAAACTTTTTACAACATGGTGTGACTACAGAGGATTTTATATATATTGAGGTGGATTTCATTGCAGACAGACAAAATTAAGAAGCAGTCTGAGAATGAAAATGAAAATAACAATCTATACTTACCCAGTCATATTATCCATATTAGTTCCAGGATAAAAAGTTTTTTTTTTTTCTATTCTTTTTGCTTTTTTTATTTGTATACATCTACTTCCCTTCTTTTACCTTATTGCTGAAGCTAGTGCTTTGAGCACTGTATTGAAAAGGAATAGGGGGAGGGGGTGCTCGAGAGGTGACCCTGCAGTTAAGAGCACCAGCTGTTCTTCCAGAAAATCAGAGTTCAAATCCCTGCACCCACATGGCAGCTCACAACTGTCTCTAACTCCAGTTCCAGGGAATATGACACCCTCTTCTCACCTTTGAGGGCACTGCACACACATGGTGCACACACATACATACACACATATATACATACATACAGGCAAAACACCCATATACCTAAAGTAAAAAAAAATGAAAAAATTTAAAGGAAGAAATGAGTGGGAATAGTAGGCATCCCTGTCTCTTTTATGATTTTAAATGGATTGCTTTGAGGTCTTTCTTAATTAAGGAAAATGTTGCCTTGTGTTTGTTATAAGAAAGTATTCATTATGTTGAGGTTTGGGTCCTCTGATCCTATTCTCTCTACAACTTTTCTCATGAAGGAATTTTGTGTTTTGTATGAAGTGCTGTATGGTGAGAGGATATGTAAATGAGATATATAGCTGTGGCTGTGAGGATATTTGTAACTGTGTGGAGAATGAAGTGTTATAGAAAAAAGACGTAGAAGAGAAATATATGTAAAAGAAAGACATGTAGTCATGTGAAAAGATATGTAACTGAATATAGAAATATGTAACTGAGCAGGAGAGAAGTGTATGTATGTAAGAGAGATTGTCAAGAAAGAGAGATCATCTGCTTGAAGTAAAAGAGAAGGTAACTATCAGGAAAGCATATGAATGTTTCTATTTTCTTATGTTACCAACAGAAAGTGTGTGTTTACTTGTATTTTCCCTCAGATACAAAAGACTACCCCTAAGATAAAAAGGAAATATTTCCTAAGCTCCCACCACCTTCATGGATTTTCTTATTTACCCTGGTGCTGACTGGGGCTGGTCCCTCAAAGTCAGCACTACCAGAGGTTCTATTCTGTTGTGCTGTTTGTTTGTTTTCCATTTTCATTTACTTACAGATTTTTCTAATTTCTTTCTTGATTTCTCCTTTAACTTATTCATTATCAAGCAATGAGTAGAGTAAATTAGTAAATTCCCAAAGAAATATTTTAAGAATATTTAGGTAAAACTAAAGGTATAGATAGTAAAATACATCGTGTAAGAAATGAAATATATAAAACCTTGCCACATTTAAAATGTTAAATGTAAAACATTAATGTGACAAGCATTTCAGTATAGTTTCAGTTGGCAACATTTTGCCCAAAATAAATTATAGTTCTTTCATTTCACATGTATTTATTTAATCGAAACAATGTGTTGGCACATTCTTAACTAATTAATTAATGTGCATGAATATTTTGCTTGCATGTATTCTATCTACCAGTTTATATAGTGCTGGGTGACAGCAGAGGTCAGAGAAAGGCATTGGATTCCCTGGAAACAGTTAGATGTGGTCACAATAAGCCATGAGGGTGCAGAGAATTGCATCTGAGTCCTCTGGAAGAGCAGCCAATGCTCTTAATCACTGGATCATCTCTTCAGCCCTTGCTGGAAAATTTTATATCCCAGTATAGCATAGCAATGAATACACCAAATATTCTTCTCTCTACTGAGCCAATATTCTAAAGGAGAAAAAGGTGATGTTTCTTTAAAAACACATAAGTGCTTTAGATTCTATTAGAAGGCATTAGTCTGTCAAGGTTTATAGTATGCTGCCCTCATGTCCTAATTGCTAACACCTACCTTTAAATGTGACTTTATTTTTTTAAATGTATTTTTATAGTTAGAATGAGGTAAACAAGCTGGACTATAGTCCAGTTCTACTGATCCCTTTATGAAAGTAGGGATTAACACAGGCAAGCACACAGGGAGAACAGCAGATGAAGAGAAGACAAACATTGGGTGGTACATCTGTCACGCTAACACCAAATTGCCAATAACCACAGAATGTAGGAGAGAGACATGAGGCAGCTTCTCACAATACTTTTACCAGAAATCCATACTGGTACTCAGAATTTAGATCTGTGAAAACAGAAACAAAATATTATTAATAGCACTGCAAGACAGCACAGGTATTTAGCAAAAGATTGGAAAGCTTCAATCGGGGCTAAATATGGATGGTCTAATGGCAGTGTTTTTGTTACTATAACTAAATAGTTAATGTGGAGTATTTTTATCAGAACGCTTGTTTATGTTATAGTGTTTGAGGATGATGTCCATAACATAGCACAGTCTAAGGGGCTCAGGGCAGGCAGGTGAGCAAAAGTGAAAGGAGGTGGACATCGTTCTCTGGGAAGCAGAGAAGTGACCAAGTTTGC
Source organism: Phodopus roborovskii (assembly GCF_943737965.1). Taxonomy (NCBI): domain Eukaryota; kingdom Metazoa; phylum Chordata; class Mammalia; order Rodentia; family Cricetidae; genus Phodopus; species Phodopus roborovskii. The sequence goes on from NW_026126480.1 coordinate 4,079,447, forward strand.
TATGGTTAAACCATCCTTAATCTCTTAAGAATTTAGCCCCAATGACCCAAACTCCTACAAAACCCCACTTCTTAAAGATACCACCACCTCCTAATACTGCCAAAGTGAAGTCTTTATCACATAATCTCTAAGGAAATCACTCATGCTATATTCAAACCAAAGAAAACAACAGCCTTCTAACAAAGGAGCATTGGAATGTGATTCAAAGCTGAGTACCCAGCTACATTCAGTCCTGGTATTAAACACCAGGCCTCATCACTTGAAATTCCTCTAAAAACCATCAGTGTGCTGATGGGAGATGTCATTCTGTATATGTTTCTCATACTGGTTAATAATAAAGCACTGTTGGCCAATAGGAAAGGAAGATAGGAGGGACTAGGAGACAAGGAGGAAATAGGAAGTAGGAAGGAGGGTCAAGATGGAGAGTCTGGAGAGAGCTGGATGCCAGCCGCCTCCCCGGTAAGAGAAGGCCATGTGAAAATACATAGATCAGCAGAAATGGGTTAATACTTAAGGCAGAGCTAGCCGATAAGAAACTAGTACCTGGCCAATAGCATAATATCTAATACAGAGTCTCTGTGTATTAATTGGGGCTGGTGTGGCGGCGGGACAAGACCAGGCGGCGGCGGGGTGGGGGGGGGGGGACCATACTCCTTACAAATGGCGCCCAACGTGGCTAGTAAGAACTTCCACTTTAAGGTTAACAAAAGCTTAAAAAAGGGTTTTAGAAACAAAAGAACAAAGACAAACAAGCTTTCTTGGTAGCAGCATTTTTCTTGGTTGAACTCTTGCTTTGCGAGAGACAAGCAGATATTTCCGCGGCTCCTTTTAAGGGAAGATTCCTGACTCAGCATAAGCAGCAAAAGACCGCACGGCTTTTAAGAAGCACTGCTAAACAATTTATTAGTGTGTACGAGAGCATGCAATGGCAGTGACCACATCTCCAATCTGGCAGCATGGGGCTGGATAGCAGTGCAGACCAAGGCAGTAAGCACAGCTCTTTGAGCAAGCCAGACCACCTGAAACAGAGTACCAGGTGATCCTACATTCAAAACAGCTTAACAAAGCAGCCTTGCAGATGCAGCCAGGATTTCTGCATCTTCTCAGGATCCCCCATGACAGTGCCCCCTGTCAGCAGGAAGTAGTTTGGAAAGAACGATGCCCAAATTCCCAAATATTGTTTATAAATGTTTGTTTTCATTTAAATGGATTTGCTTATAAATGGTTAATGATCACAGCCAATTATTTTTAAAGGTAAAAAGGGGATTATGGTATAGATATGAATATTTTGTTTTGGAATGGACTTTCATTTTAAGTTCAATTTAAGTTCAATTTTGTCATATGTATATTTCTCCTCTTGTTTAGGTATTGTGTTTATATAGCTCACTTAGAAATGTAATGTATAATGTCGTACAGATTATAGATAATTACCTATGATAGTCAAAGCTTAGAGTTTAGTTAGGGTTTTCAAGATACACAGAGATGTATTTAAGATAGATAGGAATTCTTCAAACCTTTCAAAGACCTACAGAATATGGCATTTAAAATGGTTTAGGGTTTTACTTGACAATGAGACATAAATGCTCCTGGTAACACCACCTGCGTCAAAAAGGAAGATGGACATTAAAGAAACACGTTATGGAGTTTACTTGCAATATGGCAAGACTAGCCATTTGGACAAGATACTGCTCTTGTCTGGACTGTTTGACTTTATGCTGTATAAACTGGACATGCAGGACCCACAGAAAAGTGACTGCTGATTCAAGATGGACATTGCTACAGAGTTCCTGCTTCATGGAAGAGTCTGCGAGACAGTATGCAGGACACAGAGAAAAGTGACTGATAAACTGCCAATACAAGAAGACAGTTTAGAGTTTCCTGCATTGCTGAAGAGTCTGCTAGACACACTATGGCCTATGGGCTGAAGATGGAAGATTACAAAAGAACTTCGGGTGACCAGGCAGTGAGTTGTTTCTGTCATTTCTAGAGCTTATATATTATCCTTCTGTGGTCTTTGAAGGAGTTGAAGACAGATAGTTATGGTTATAGTTTTCCTTAGTTAGGATTCAATGATAAGGTACATATAGGACTTTAGACTCACAAAGACAGAATAGATGATGAAATATTTTCTTCAAATCTTGCTAAATGTTAATGGACTAAATATTGTTAACTGTGATTCTTACTTGATAACTGTTGTATAATATATTTTGCTATGTTAAGGTTAAAACCCTTCTTTTTATTTAGACAAAAAAGAGGAGATGATGGGAGATGCCATTCTGTATATGTTTCTCATACTGGTTAATAATAAAGCACTGTTGGCCAATAGGAAAGGAAGATAGGAGGGACTAGGAGACAAGGAGGAAATAGGAAGTAGGAAGGAGTGTCAAGATGGAGAGTCTGGAGAGAGCTGGACGCCAGCCGCCTCCCCGGTTCTGCCTAGAAGTGTGCCACCAAATATTGTCCGGCAGCAGACGATCCTTCTGATTCTGGTCCCTGTAGAATAGCTCTTAACAAACTATGGCAAGCAAAATTTTGTTAAAAGGGGACTTTTGGAATTACTTGAAACATAAGACGAAACGCGCAAGCAGGGCAGGTGCCGCAGAGAGGCTCTGCACAAATGCAAAGTCCTGTGCGGAAATGGGCAAAATGTTAAGCGGTAACAACCTAGACAGATGAACACCAGGAAATTCAACCCGATCCTCTCCTGTCCGAGTCACACCAGCAAGAGGGCCTTTTCTGGCTCTCCCTCCGACCTCCTTCCACAGGTCACTCCGCCCATGGCTCCACCCCCAATGGGCGTGGTCAGTGCCACAGAACTATCTCACTACAGTGTGCTTGGTTCAGATATTCTCTGGAGTCAAGCAGTCTGGGTTCAAATTCCAAAGCATCTATTCGTCATCTCTGTGCTTCAGGCCACTTTTTGGAGTGGTTGTGAAAAGCTGTGAAAATCCAAAGCTATCTTAAAGGAGCCCAGTGCAGCTCCACAGAGGCTTTTCCATCACTCTTATTTCCCTGCCACCTCTCTGTGCTTACTGACCTATGAGTGAAACAAACATTGACTACTGTCCTTATTTGTGCAGTATATTGCCAGGTGCTTAGACAAATGTGCATTCAGGGGTATCTGTCATTACAGTGCCTTCAGTGATTCTTCAAATAAGGGCCTGTGCACACCACAGTCAAATTCACAATATACACACTTTTAGTTTTGTTTATCTGTCTTCCAGAAAGCTTTATACATTTTTTCTTTGTTAACACAGTTATATGTGGGCAAAAGACAACAGAATGAGCGGAGCTGGCCCCATTGCTCTCATGAATCATCACACAAAGGTGGATGATGTGGAAGAAGATGTTGGGATTAATGGTGTGTTTGAAATTTCAACTGCTTGCTTCTTTGTGGGAAAGGACAGTCTAAGAGCAACATTTCCTAGCCCTTCTTTCAAATGCCACCACCTCTTAAATAGCATGACCAGGGCTGAGCTCAGTCTTACACACATAATCCTGCACATAGGCATTGCAGACTGGTTTGGGGGACAATTGAGAAACAAAGATAAGAGGCATATCTCTCCCTGTTTTCTTCAGGAAATGGAAACTCTGTAAAGAAAAAAAAATATCATTTCATGTTCTTTTGCAAATTTTACAAGACATTTAAAACAAAACAAAGCAAACAAAAATCTCATGTACTCAAATTGACAAGTTAAAAAATAATTTCTATTAACAGTGTATTTTTAGTAATTTCATTTTAAATTTCTTTTATAAAACTTTAGGTTCTATCAAGGTATCATTTCAAAAGGAATTTATTCAATTAAAATGTATTTTGTATGTGTGGGTACATGTACCTGCATGTGGAAGCCAGAAGTCAATGTCAGTTATCTTTCTCAGTAACGGGAAAGAAATCTTGCTTGTGCATGGTACACGGGAATCAGAGAAAGAGATGGGAGCAAGGAAGAAGGCATGCCCTTCAAAGACAGCTTCCCCAGTGAACTACCTCCTCAAACTGGACCCAAGCTTCTTGGCATCCTCTAAGGTATGGATTCATTTGGCAAGGTGAAATTAGTGACCTAAGATCTGTACCTCTTAAGTCATACCAGCTAGGGACCATGCTTTCAATAGTGAACTCTGAAGAGGACATTTATAACTAAACTGGACCACTGCTAGCTACATCATGAGGTAAATAATGTCTTCATTCACAAAAACAACTGACATGGCAAAATGATGAGGGTGCATTTCTGTCAGAGTGTGGCATATGTCCCTGCTCTCCAGGCTCTTGTCTCTAGGGTGGAAAGAACTGTCTATGGGGACAGACGGGATTTTAGTAAGCAAAAGAAATGAACATGTCATGCTAAGAGGAAGAGAACCTGATAAGGTTTGTAGCACCAGGGTTCCAGTTTCACAGGCTATCAGTGCTTTGAGATAGATATATGGACTGGATGGGATGTGCTAAAGAGGGGAAAACTTACCTGCAGCCATAGGATAATGTAATGTGGCCAGTGTCCAAGCGGCCATTTGGAAACCAGGGACAGGAATACCAATTCCCTAAATGATTGGTTAAGTTTACTGTAAGCATTTAGGTTAGTCCATGTGACAGCATTTCAGGCTGACATAATCCTGGTTGGTAGGTATTTTGGCATCATTCTACTAAGAGAATGGGCTGTCCTTCTCTGTATATTGTTAGAATCTGCTTGTCTCTAGTCTCAGACTGTAGTTGAATCCCAGGATATTTTATTTTATTTTTTTTTATTTTGTATAACCAAATTTATTTAAATGAAAACAAACATTTATAGACAATATTTGGGAATTTGGGCATCGTTCTTTCCAAACTACTTCCTGCTGGTAAGGGGCGCTGTCATGGGGGATTCTAAGAAGATGCAGAAATCCTGGCTGTAGTCTGCAAGGCTGCTTTGTCCAGCTGTTTTGAATGTAGGATCACCTGGTACTCTGTTTCAGGTGGTGTGGCTTGATCAAACCACATTAGTCTGGAAGGAATCCACTGCTTTTCATTTTCTGTGGAAAGAAAAATAGAGATCCTTTTCCCCAGTAACTTGTCCTTGAACTTAAATTTTGGAGTCAAAGCATTTTATAGTAAGGGGTATTTTGTATTTTTTCTTGCCAGTAACATATTGGAGAACATTCTTTAATCTGTTCTGTTCTTCTGTCAGGAAGAGATATCAGTTAACAAAAAGCTTAATAAGAGAACACAGAGGTCATATTTCATGTCAGCTTCTTAGACCATGGTTTGAGCTTTTCTGGTTAAACATAAGAACAGATCATTTGTTGGGAGTGGTTAGTACATGTGAAAGATACATGCAGGATTGAATCACACCACCATTAAAGGCTTTCTATCAGACACTGTGAATCTCCTTAGGTTAGTGGTAAAATATCTTTTACTAAGCTGAGTGTGGGAGTGGGGAGGACAGGATGGATAAGAGATTTTTGAATGACAGCAATATTATGAGATAATTCAAATTTTTTAATTATATATATCATGAAATCAGAATCTTTTATGCTGGCAGTATCTTGCTATTTTATTGAGTAGAATATATGTTCATAGTTATCTTGTGAAATATATTTTCATACTAATCAGAGAATATGCCTCAAAGTCAGAAAATACTTCTTATCTGGAGATTTAGTAAAAACTTGCATGTAGAAGGCCCACTGTGACAGCCAGGATAGATAAACCAAGATACAGAGGAGTAGTTTAGCATTTGCCATTGGGGTGGGGCTCTATTTCAGCTAAAAGATTGGTTACAAAACTAGAACCCTGACTTGCTTTTGTTTCTTTTGAAGAGATAGACAGAAAGAGGGAGGGAGGGAAGGAGAGGGGGAGGGAGGGAGAGAGCATAGGAGGAGGGAAAGAGGTCAGCACTGACACTGGAACTCCTGAACAGCAATACATCTTGAAGTTTGATTGAGCATAAGCAAAGTCCACATTGTCACCCAGAAAGAAGCTTCAAGACAACATTCCATGACAAGACCAGATTTTAAATGGCTCCATCTGTAAGAAAAAACATAGCATGATCCCAGGGGCCAGCTGTATAGGACTTGAGGGTTGATGAGAAATTATATGCAATAAGGGAATGTGATTGCAGTTATAGGACATATAATACTTCATGTGTCATTTTGCCCTGATGCTTTACAGGAAGAGACTTCATTCACTGACTTAGGAATTATTCACACTAATAAGAATAATGTATTGCATGTACACTGTGAAATATCTTCTCTAGACATGCTTTATATAGTGCAGTTAATTTTGCCCCTCCTAGCCCACAAGTACAGTTGCATTCATGTTTTATATTGAAATAAACTCAGAAGAAAAACAATATAAGTGCCATAATAAGCAAAGAAGAATACTGTGATTTAACCTCAAAATTAATTTCTTTTCATCATAAAAATACATAGGTATAATACAACCTGATCTAATTATGTAGAAGGTAGCTGCCATATACTAACATCAAAACATTATACTCATGAATGTTTCAAAACACAGCTCAAAAAATTTACATTATTATCCACACAGAGTGGATACCTTAGCTTCTTCTGGCTTGTGCATCTCCTTCTGTTTTAATGAGAGCAATGATAAAAGAAATTGCTGAGTCTGTCCAAACTGCTAAGCTGTAGAGACTACTCACTCTGGATTCTTTGATTAATATTTAATGAAGGAAACATATCTTTGTAGCTCAAATGGTTTAAGTCTGATCCAGTTCCATTAGCTGCTGCTGTGGCTACGGCAAAAGTATAATGTAAGGCAGTCTGCAACACAGTTTAATTTATCTGGACTCCTTTTTTTTACTTTATCTTTGATTTACAGATAGGGTTGCAGACCCTCTCAGGAGCATTAAGTCATATATTTCCTAACTTTTATCACTTCAAATGTTCTTAGGGTTAAAATAAATGAAAGGACAGAGTAAACTGGCAACTTTCTTGAATGATTGATGTACTTTATTATATAAAAGTCTATTAAATTTATTCATTTTCAAATTTCATATTGATAGCTGAAAAATCTTTTAACACACTAAAATACCTGTGAAATTTGGATATAGTATTAGACTTACTGATGGGAGATAGGTTTTCAAATGAGTCTGGAAGTATTGGACACATTTGAGGATAATTTACCTTTCAAAGAATAGCAAATGTTTATATCTTTCTGCAAAATTATAATTCTCCTCATCTTCTTTGGATGGCTTGAAGTTGATTTGGCAGTTAGCCTATTCTCTTCTCAGTGTCTTCTGCCTCTCATCCCAATAAGAAAGTGCAAAGTATACTTCCTGTGCCATTCTCATAGATGGAAATAAATGTTCCAGTGTTGAGTCAGTAGGACATATTTCATGGCAAATGGATTACTGTCTTTCATTGGATTACATTTGTCCATAACCATGTCAGCAATGTTTCAGGTAAGGGGCCCTTATGTTATAAATAAGATGATTATTTGTGACCTCATTATAATAGTTTAGGACAAGCAAGCATAAAAAATTTTGAAGTGTACTTTTAAACAAATATCTTTTTGAGACATAAAAGACAGAGGTCAGAGATAGCACTCACTAAAAAGTCTTGTCTAGCATATAAGAGGCCCTGATATTGATTCACAGCACCACAGGAAAAAAAATATTTTGAAGTAAACTTTAAAAATGCCAGGTATAAGGGCATATGCACGCGATGTCAGCATTTGGGGAAGTGCTCAGGAGGATTTCAAATGTGAGGTTAGACTGGGCTATAGGATAACTTCCAGACCAGCTTCTGCTGCCTTGAGGAGCTCTGCTGAAGGAAACAGGGAGGGCACAGGCGTTTATTGTTCTTGGCAAAGGTACTTGTGAGCTAGATAAGAATTAGTGTTTTCTACAACTGCCTTTAAGATCTAGCATTTTAATTCTAGGTGTGGCTATCAAAGGAAAATGATAGTGATTCACAGTATACATGCAGTGTCTTCAAGTAAGTTAATCACTAAATCCAGCTTTCCAAAGCTCTTCTCCATCCACATGGGATCTCAGTACATTGGCTAATAGGCCTGTTATTCAAGCACTCAGGAAGAGAAGTATAAGGGCCAGTTGGGCACGGCCATCCTGGGCTACTCAGTGATTTTCAAGACTACTTTGGGCTATGAGAAACCTTGTGCCAATCAAAACAAAATAGACATTTTCTACCTCACATGAAATATGTCATTGAAATGTTTACCCTGGTATCTACTTAAATAGGAAATATTTCAGCTGTGCAGAATTCTACTGATGTCTTTTAGGAGTGTGCTTCTAATTAGCATAGCAATGTGTTAGCTATACATTATACATTTGATATATGGGAGATTTTACATCACTATGGTATGGTGTGTGTGTGTGTGTGTGTGTGTAATATGTATATATAACTTACGTTCATATGTATATATGAATATAGAGTATATATAAATGAATTTAAAATGTGTAATTCAAAGATAATTAATTTGGTTGTAGCACCTTAAAACTGTCATCAGCATATAATCCTATCCATTCTGACTTTGCCATGGTAGTTAAAACTTTTGACTTCACTGTAGGCTGAGAAAGCACTATAGCTTGAGGCAAAGACATACCATCTATCATTAAGTGCTGTGAAATAAAATTATTTGGATAATAAGGTTTTGTCTCTAAAACCCTTGCTATGCTTTGTTAAGAGAAATCTGTGCTGTGACCTTCTGAAATGCTGCTGTTTTAAACTTGGCTTTATTTTCTTTTTCTCTGAGGTTGTCACTTTTGCCATCTGGTAGATGTTTCTTCTGGGAGAGAGGAAGCTGTGTTCATAAACCCTTTCAAGAAAGTGTCATGGTGTACTTTGCTTGAGGTCAAAGGCAGTGCATGCTCTGCAAGCTAGCTTGTCATTCTTCATGTTGGTGTGGACAGTCGAGGGACTTTAAGAAAACTCTGTGTTGTATATGTGTATTTGCAGAGGACCTGAGGTGGCTGAGCGTGGCAAGTCATATTTATGCCTGAGTGAGAACTATGAACTTTCGTAAAATACAGTGACCAACATTTTGTTAGCTCTGTCTATCCTTGTTACTGTGTCTAAAGGACAAACCAGGGAAGCCAAGAAAAACTTGGAGACCCCATCTCTGGTCCCCCATTCCTGATAATACAAATTTATTTCAACTGCAAAATAGAATAAAGTAAACACACATTTTACCTACTTCTGTTTCCCAAAGAATAAGTAAAGAGTGGTTACTTTTTTCTATTTTGGTGAAGTATTCACAAAAGGAACTGTGTGCCTTTCTCTCGTACTTTAATTCCAGTTATTTATTTTACCCTCAGATATAGGAACACTGCAGATGGTGCTGAGAATCAAATGTTTTATATCGTGTTTTAAACCCTTAGTCAAATATGAGCTCTTAGAGAAAATGATTTAGGTAGAACTTCACTCCAGGATATGAAGAAAGACTAAGAGCCACATGAAGTAGATTTCAAGCCTCATTTTCTTTGAAGTGTGATTGGATTTGGGGTGTGATTAGGAAATTAGAGAAAACCGTGTAGGTGAATTACTTCCTCAGGCTTCTATTGGGCAGCCTATAATTCTATTGCACCTCTCTGTACAGCAGGAGGCCAAAAGAAGGTTTTTATTTTTCAAAGGGTGAACTGCTTAATCTTTTGGAACTTATAGATAAAAGAATAAACAGAAAGAAACAAGTATTTAAATATACTTATTTAAGGACTGGCCAATATAAAGGCCCTGGAGTGTTTAACATAGTAATACCAATAAAAATAATGAGGCTGAATTTATTTTTAAAAGGAAACAAATATTTTTGTACACTCTGTGCTCACCATGGTTAGACGTACATGTACCCGTAATTAGCATAATTATTCTTCATGCTTCTGATTATTATACAATACAATAAATATATTGTAATATACAGGAATAAGTTCAGTGTAAGCCAAGGGCACATAAAAGCCTTATCTAAATCCAGCTGATGAGTCCTGTGAGCTTTGCCTTAGAGATGGTGCCTGAGCTGGGCTTAGGTAGATGAACAAAGAGGATAGAGATGGGAATGCCTTAACTGTGTCTGAGAACTGTAAGTAGAGGAGGGGGAAGAGAATGTAGGGAAATGAGAAGGAGCCTATATTCATGCTGAAGGACCTAAGTAGAGAACCAGTCTCCTATTTAGCTACTTTGTATTCTCTTTAAATGCATTCATTCATCCTTGGTTTTACCTATAATGCACCCAGGGCACTTCAAATTTCTACCAACATTGTCTTCTGGTATTCAGAGATCTGTGACCCGAGATTATTCCTGACTTCATATTCTTGAAAGATGGTCTAAAAGGTAAATCTATTACAAACATCCTCCAAACACAAAGTGATGATGGAAATTGCCTACTACATTCCTGGATACTGTCAGAAGACCTTGCCTTTGGTTGTAAAACTGGATTGATGTAAGATCAATCGAGGTTTTCTAGAAAAAAAGGACAATTAATTGGGGGCCTGGCAGGTAGATTTTAAATAAAAAGGACAGGAAACTACAAGAAGGAAGCTTCAGGGCTAAGAGGCCCTATGTATTATGAAGGGATGGAAATAAGACTAAAATAGAAGAAAGTCAGACAGGGAGTGAGCAATTCTAATACAAAAGTATATTTATGCAGGTGGCAGGCCTGCAGAGGGGATGCTATAGTTCAAGAGCTCAGAGAGAGCCAAGCATTGTAGCACACATCTTTGGTCCCAGCACTCAGGAGGCAGAAGCATGGGAATCCCTGTGAGTTTAAGGCCAGCCTGTTCTACAGAGCAAGTTCCAGGACAGCTAGGACTGTTACCCAGATAAACCCTGTCTCGAAAAACAAAAACAAAAGGAAAAAATCCAGAGAGTTGCCATCTGCCATCTGGAGTCTGGGGGAGTTAAAGGTCAAACTTTAAGGGGAGGGAGGAGAATTGAGATCGAATGGTTTCATGTTTGAGCCCATTGCTGGCCATTGGCAGGAGTAACCAGGAAGTGATTAATTAAAGTTTGGCAGATAGTTGTTAGACAGGGTAAGGAGGGATGGCTTTACTTTGCAGAAATAGTCATTATTTAACTAAAATAGAAAAGCTTTGGCCAACAGAGTGAGTATAGAGATCCAGTTATCATCTTTACAAACAAGGTAAAAATGTGGTCTGATGAGATGGCTCAGTAGATAAAAGTGCTTGCTGCACAAGGCTTACATCCTGAGTTTGATCCCCAGAACCCACATAAAGATGGAAGGAGAGAACCATCTCCATGAAGTTTTTCTCTGCTCTTCACTTTTCCCCCAGATACATCTTGCACACATACAAAATAATAATAATAATAATAATAATAATAATAATAATAATAATAATAATGTTTGATGGTTAGGCTAGACCAAAGCATTAGCATGTCAGTCTTTGATAAGAGCTACTCTGTACTCCTAAGATATCTGTCCTTGAACCCTGTGAACTCTCATGAGGGTACACTGTCCTCACAGCAGAGGCAGAATGGAAAGGGAGGGACAGTCCCTGAAAGCAGCCCTCTTGTACATGTGAAATCCTCAGGACCAGGCAACCCTGAATGTACCAGGTTCTCTTTTGGGCCACCAACCAGCTCCCAACATGATACAAAGACTTAGTATTAGTAATGAATGCTCTTAGTAATGAATGCTCTGCCTTTAACTTATGCTGTTCCATTAGCTCTTACAACTTAAATTAACCAGTTTCTCTTCATCTACATTTAGCCTCAGAGCTTTTTTTATCTTTCTTTCATTCTGTATGTCCTACTTTGTGTCTGGCTTGCTGGGGCTGCCTGAATGGCTGGCCCTGGTTTCCCCTGACTTTCTCCTTTATTCTCTCCACTTTCTTCTTGAGCCTAGGTTCCTCCTCTTACTTAGTCTCTCTACCTGCCTATCTATCCTGCTACTGCCTAGATATTGACTATTTAGCTTTTTATTAGACCAATAAGGTGCCTTAGGCAGGTAAAGCAAAACATTTTATACCATTAAACAAATATAGCATAAACAAATGTAACTCACCTTTACATAGTTAAGGTAATATTCTGGAACACAAACAAATGTAACATACCTTTCCATAGTTAAAGTAGTATTACACAATACCTGAAAGATCCCTTTACCCAGCATTGTTACATTTAAGATTAAATATATAATATGTGATCCAGAGGATGCATTCTGAGACCAGGTAAGATTAGAAACTTATCTGTCTACCCCAAAAATTATATTCTTTTTACATTATTTGAGTGTTTTACTGATACAGTCATCATGACTTTAAGATTCATTTTTAGTGTTTGTTATAATTCTGCCACTGTTCTATAAACAGAACTATTAGTGGTAAACATGACATGAAAGTCCCTGTCTACTGGAACTTATACTAAAGAGAGATAGACAGATAACAAATGAATAATCAATTAACAAGACAAGCCTAAATAGTAATAGATGACATAAAGAAAATAGCAGAGAAGTAAGATAGGGAGTAGTGAAGTGTAGCATGGAGAATAAATTGCTTATAACCTTGGTGTAGTAACTTGCTAGTTAAGAGCAAAATATAGAAATGAACAAATATTGATGTAGATACAATAGTAAACATTAAATCCTAAAGAAAGAATAACCCTGAAATATCAGAGTACAACAAAGTGCGTACTATGGCTGAAGCCCAGTGAAAAGGAGAGAAATATAAGAGAAATTAAAGGGGGAAAGCAGGTTTTTATGACCTAAAATTCTTCCAACCCCCAAAGAAGTTAAGAATTTACTTATAACCCAATTCTTGACCTTTCAATGAAAGTTACGATTCTGAAAGGGAACGGAGATACCTTTAGTCTATGTTTTTGTTTCTGAGATGGAAATAGTGTCCCTTTGCTCCCATAAGATGCTATGTTTACAGTGTAGAGGTTTTATGCCTGGTGTTATGCAGTTAGGGATTGCCTGGATGCCAATGGACTGATTATGAGTCTACTGACAGTGGTGGACGAAGAAGGTTTAGAATTCTGTGCCAAAGGAGTACTGCTGCCAAAATAGCTTGGAAACTTACAAATGATGCCTTTTAGCAAAGGAAATTAGCTCTGCAACTAAATTTGGCTATAACACAATTTTGGGGTTTGGAACTTGTGCCAGTGCCAATGGTCTTTGCATTTTTCAAATAATAAAAAGCTGGAGACATATAACAGCCATAGGAAGCCCTTGATGGATGAAACACATGGTCCAAAGAGAATTAAGCCATAACAGGAACCAGAGAACATATTTTGTATGTTGTAATTGGTCATCTAAAAATACTTTTAAAATTTTACTACATTTGCAGAAAAGAAAATCATATGGGAAACCCTTATACCTCTGGGGTTGGTACTTCCTACCATGTCATGAGATACTAATTCTGTTAATTGGATAAGGATTAAACTGCAATGGATCCACCTGCTTTCTCCCCTTAAGCTTTCCGCTGCCTCAGCTCCTTTGATTCTGTAACAACCTATAAAACTTGATGAAAATTGAGGTTGATTACAAGAAGTGATATTGTTGACTAATAAGGTAAGAACTAGATATAAGTAGGCTTGGGTACAGTTACCACACTCCATAAATACTGCTGTTTTAAATAATATGTAACATGTACCAATAAAATGATTACAAATGATATTCTGCTATATTTGTAGATCAGTACAGTTCTCAGCCATCATCAACGAAGCTTTCTTCTGCAGCAGATGTGAACAGATACAGAAACCCATAGCCAGATATTATGCAGAGACTGAGAGACTTAGAAACACTCAAACATTTTATATTATTAAATTTTAATATTTATTATTTTTTTATTTTACATGTCAATCCCAGTTCCCTCTCCCTTCTTCACTCCCATCCCCCCAACCCACCATCCCATCCCATTCCTCACCCATTCCACAGAGAGGGTGATGCCTTCCAGGAGGGATCTTCTAAATCTGTCAAGTCATTGAGAGTGAGGTCTAGGCCCTCCCTCATAACTCTAGGCTAAAGGACTAACCCTCCATGGGAAATGTGCTCCCAAAATCCTTTTGTGCACCAGGGATACATCCTGGTTCCACTGTCAGATGTCCCTTAGATTTCCCAGGCCTTCTAACTGGGACCCATGTTCAGGGAGTCTGAGTCAGTTCAATTCTGGTTTCACAGCAATCAGTCTGGAGGTTCATTAGCTCCCCCTTGTTCAGGTCAGCTCTCTCTGTGGGTGTCTGTAGTCTGGTCTTGACCTCTTTTCTTACCACTCCTCCCTCTCTACAACTGGATTCTAGGAGTTCAGTTCAGTGTTTAGTGTGGGTTTCTGCTTCTGTTTCCATCACCTACTAGATGAGTGCTCTATGATGGCATATAAGTTAGTTACCAGTTTCATTATCAGGGAAGGGGATTAAATGTAGCCCCTCCACTGTTGCTCAGTAGTTACTTGAGGTCATCCTTGTAGGTCTCTGGACATTTCTGGAGAGTCAGTTTTCTCTTCAAACCTATAATGGCTCCCTCTATTATTGTATCTCTTTTTTGCTCTCATCTGTTTGTCCCCGGACTCAATCTTCCTGGCCCACATGTTCTCCTCTTCTTCCCTTCTCTCTCTACTAATTCTCCCTACACTCACTTCCTCCCCTCTTCCAATATGCTTAGGAGATCTTGTTCCTTTCCCCTTTTGTGTGGGACATTGTATGAAGATCTTAGGTTCCTCTCTGGCAGTGTAAATTATAGGCTGGTGATCCTTTGTTCTATTTCTAAAATCAATATATGAGTGAGTACATGTTCCTCTTTTTGTGACTGGGTTACCTCACTCAAGATTGTTTCTTCAAGTTCCATCCATTTGCCTGCAAATTTCAAGATTCCATTGTTTTTTTGTCGCCCCCCCCACCCGCTGAGTAGTATTCCATTCTGTAAATGTGCCACATCTTCTTTATCCATTCTTCAGTTGAAGGTGATCTAGGTTGTTTCCAGGTTCTGGCTATTACAAACAATGCTGCTATGAACATAGTTGAGCAGATGTCTTTGCTGCATGGATGTATATCATTTGGGTATATGCCTAAGAGTGGAATTGTTGGGTCATGTGGTAGATTGATTCTCATTTTCCTGAGGAACCGCTCTACTGATTTCCAAAATACTATAAAAGTTTGCACTCCCTTCAGCAGTGAAGAAGTGTTTCCCTTTTCCACACTCTTTCCAACAAAGCTATCACTGGTGTTTCTGATATTAGCCATTCTGAAAAAAGTAAGATGGTATCTCAGACTTGTTTTGATTTACATTTCCCTGATATTGAGCACTTTCTTAAGTGTCTTTCAGCCACTTTGGATTCCTCTATTGAGAATTCTCTATTCAGTTCTGTACCCCACTTTTTTAATGCGGTTATTTGGTGTATTGGTGACTAGTTTCTTGAGTTCTTTGTATATTTTGGAGATCAGCCCTCTGCCAGATATGGGGTTGGTGAAGATCTTTTCCCAGTCTATGGACTGCTGTTTGGTCTTGTCGACTGTGTTCTTTGCCTTATAGAATCTTCTGTTTCAGGAGGTCCCATTTATTAATTATTGATCTCAGTGTCTGTGCTATTAGTGTTATGTTCAGGAAGCAGTCACCTGTACCAATTCTTTCAAGGGTACCTCCCACATTCTCTTCTAAGAGGTTCAGTGTTGCTGGATTTATATTGAAGTCTTTGATACATTTGGACTTAAGTTTCATGCATGGTGATAGACATGGGTCTATGTTCAGTCTTCTACACACCATCATCCAGTTGTGCCAGCACCATTTGTTGAAGATGATTTCTTTTTCCATTGTATAAATTTATCTTCTTTGTCAAAAAATCAGGTGTTCTTAGTCATGTGGGTTATAATATCAGGATTTTCTGTTCGATTCCTATCTATTGTTATGCCAATACCAAGCTATTTTCAGGACTCTATAGTAGAGCTTGAAGTCAGGAATGGTGATGCATCCTGAAGTTCCTTTATAGTACACGGTTGTTTTGGCTATCCTGTTTGTTTTTCCATATAAAGTTGAGTATTATCCTTTCAAGGTCAGTGAAGAATTGTTCTGGGATTTTGATGGGGATTGCATTGAATGTGTAGATGGCTTTTGGCAAGATTGCCAGTTTTACTGTTTATCCTACCTATCCAAGAGCATGGGAGATCGTTCCATTTTCTGGCATCTTCTTTAATTTCTTTCTTTAAAGACATAAAGTTCTTGCTATATAGGTTTTCCCCTTGTTTGGTTAGTGTTACCCCTAGATATTGTATGTTTTTTTGGCTATTGTAAATGGTGATGTTTCTCTGATTTCTTTTCAGCACCTTTATTGTTTGTATATAGTAGGGTTACTTATTTTTTTTTACATTAATATTGGATCCTGCTAATTTTCTGAAGGTGTTTATCAGCTGTAGTTTTCAGGTTACTTATGTAAACTATCATATCATCTGCAAATAGTGAAAGTTTGACATCTTCCTTTCCAATGTGTATCCCCTTGATCTCCTTTTGTTGTCTTATTGCTCTAGCTAGAACTTCAAGTACAATATTGAAGAGATAGAGAGAGAGAGAGTGGGCAGCCTTGTCTTGTTGCTGATTTTAGAGGAATCACTTTAAGCTTCTCTCCATTCAGTATGATGTTTCTTGTTGGTTTACTGTATATTGCTTTTATTATGTTTAGGTATGTTCCTGTTATCCCTGATTTCTCCAAGACCTTTATCATGAAAGGGTGCTGGATTTTGTCTAAGGCTTTTTCAGCATTTAATGTGACGATCGTATGATTTTTCATTTTCAGTGTGTTTATATGGTGTTTCATATTGTTAGATTTTCATATTTTGAACCATCCCTGCATCACTGGAATGAAGCCTACTTGGTCATGCTGTATGAATTCTCTGATGTGCTGGTGGATGTGATTTCCCATTATTTTGCTGAGTATTTTTGCATTAATGTTCATGAGGAATATTCATCTGCAGTTCTCTTTCTTAGTTGTGTTTTTGTGTGGCTTGGGTACCAAGGTAATTGTAGCCTCGTAAAAAGAGTTTGGAAATGAACCTTCTGCTTCTATTGTGTGGAACAATTTGAGGTGTATTAGTATTACCTCTTCTTTTAATTTCTGATAGAATTCTGCACTGTAGCCATCTGACTCTTGACTTTTTTTTTTGGTTGGGAGACTATTGATGACTGCTTATTTCATTAGGGGTTATAGGTCTATTTAAATTGCTTATCTATTCTTGATTTAATTTTGGTAAGTGATTACTATCCATAAATTCGTTCATTTCCTTTGAGTTTTTGAATTTTGTGGAGTACAGGTTTTCAAAGTATGACCTGAAAATTATCTGGATTTCCTCAGTGTCCATTGTTATGTCCCCCTTTTTGTTTCTGATTTTGTTGATGTACATGTTCTCTCTCCCTCTCTGCATTTTGGTTAAATTGGATAAAGGTTTGTCTATCTTGTTGATTTTCTGGAAGAAGCACCTCTTTTTTTACATTGATTCTTGTATTGTTTTCCTAGTTTCTACTTTGTTGGTTTCAACACTCAAATTGATTATTTCCTGGCTTTTACTCCTCCAGGGTGAGTTTGTTTCTTTTTGTTCTTGGGCTTTCAGTTGTGCTCTTAATTCTCTAATGTAGCTATCCTCCATTTTCTTTATATGGGCACTTTGTGCAATGAACTTTCCTCATAGCACTGCTCCGAAAATGTCCCATAAGTTCAGGTATGTTGTGTCTTCATTCTCCTTGAATTCTATGAAATCTTTTATTTCTTTCTTTATTTCTTCTTTGACCCAGAAATGGTGCAATTGCGCATTGTTCAGTTTCCATGAGCTTGTAGGGTTTCTGCAACTTGTGTTGTTGTTGAACTCCTACTTTAAAGCATCGTGGTCTGATAAGATACAGGGGGCTATTCCAATTTTCTTGTATTTGTTGAGGTTTGTTATGTCGCCTAGTATGTGGTCGATTTTAGAGAAGGTTCCATGTGGAGCTGAGAAGAAGTTATATTCTTTAGTGCTTGGATGGAATATTCTATAGATGTTTGTTAAACCCAATTGAGGCATAACTTTTGTTAGTTCTTTTGTTTCTTTGTTAAATTTCTGACTGGTGGTCCTCTCTAGTGGTGAGAGTGGGATGTTGAAGTCTCCCAGTATAAGTGTGTGAGGTTTTATGTGAGCTTTGAGTTTTAGTAGCATTTCTTTTAAGAATGTGGTTGCCTTTGTATTTTGGGCATAGATGTTCAGAATTGAGAATTTGTGCTGATGGATTACTCTTGTGGTGAACATGAAGTGGCCCTCTTCATCTCTTTTGATTGATTTTGGTTTGAAGTCTAACTTGTTCGATATTAGGATAGCTACACCTGCTTGCTTCTTGGGTCCATTTAATTGGAAGATCTTTTCCCAACCCTTTACTAAGAGGTAATGTCTATCTTTGAAGCTTAGATGTGTTTCTTGTATGCAGGAGAAGGATAGATTCTGGCTTTATATCAATTCGGTTAGCCTGTGTCTTTTATAGGCGAGTTAAGACCATTAATATTGAGGGAAAGTAAGGACCATTGATCGTTAATTCTTGGTTGTTTTAGATTTGTTGTTGGCAGTGGTATTTTGAGTATATTTGCCCTGCTTTTTCTTTTTGGTTCTGGTTCTATTGCTTATGTCTTTGTCAGGGTAGTTAACTTTCTTGGGTTGGAGTTTTCCTTCCAGAATTTTCTGTAGGGCTGGATTTATGGATATGTATTGTGAAAATCTGACTTTGTCATTGAATATCTTGTTTTCTCCATCTATAGTGATTGAGAGTTTTTCTCGATATAGTAGCCTGGGCTGGCATCTGTGGACTCTTAGTATTTGTATAACATCTATCCAGGACTTTCTGGCCTTGAGAGTTTCCATAGAGAAGTCAGGTGTAATTTTGATAGGTCTGCCTTTATATGTTACCTGGCCTTTTGCCTTTGCTGCTCTTAATATTCTTTCTTTATTCTGTATGTTAGGTGTTTTGATTATTATGTGGTGAGGGAACTTTTCTTTTTTTTTTGGTCCAGTCTATTTGGTGTTTGGTATGCTTCTTGTACTTTCATAGGCACGTCCTTCTTCAGATTGAGAAAATTTTCTTCAATTATTTTGTTGAATATATTTTCTGCACATTGAGCTGGGCTTCTTTGCCTTCTTCTATGCCTATTATTCTTAGGTCTGGCCTTTTCATTTCCTGAATGTTTTGTGTTAAGATTTGTTGGATTTAAGATTTTCTTTGGTTGATGAGTCTATTTCTTCTAGTTTATCTTCAGTGCCTGAGATTCTCTCTTTGATCTCTTGTATTCTGTTGGTTATGCTTGCATCTGTAGCTCCTGATCATTTACAAAGTTTTTCTATTTCCAGCATTCTCTCAATTTGCATTTTTTTTGTTTTGTTTTTAATTGTCTCTATTTCAGTTTTCAGGTCTTGAACTGTTTGAATTGTTTTGTTCATCTGTTTGATTCTTTTTTTTTTTCTTGGTTTTTCTTAGTTTCTTTAAGAGATTTGTTCATTTGTGCATTTTTTGCTTGGTCTTTTACTCTATTTCTTCCAATTTTTCATTTGTTTTTTCTTCCATTTCTTTAGGTGCTTTTCTCATATCGTCTTTGAGGGCCTCTATTATTTTTATGAAGTTATTTTTAAATCATTCATTTCTGTTTCATCTGCTTTGGTGTGTTTAGGTCTAGTTGGTGTAGACTCCCCAGATTCTGGTGGTGTTATACTGGTCTTTCTTTTGTTGGGTGTTTTCTTGTATTATTTTCTTCCAGTGAGTGCAGGTGGAGTCCCTCTCCCTCTCTCTCCCCAGCTCTCCCATTGGGAGTAGGTGGGTCAGGAGTTCAATGTCTGTAACTCTGGAAGATTCGAGCTCTCTTAGAGGTCTCTGGCAGAGTGCATGAGATCATGGGATTGGACTCAAAGATCATGTGAGTGCAGGCTCAAAGTTGGTCCGGTATGCTCAGAGCCAATGCAGGAGGTTCTAAGGAGGTGAAGGGGATGTTGGACCTGCACTCTGGCCGAACAAGCAATCTTAAACATAATGTCTCCATCAAATCCCTCCCCTGGAGTTCAGGGAACTCTTCAGAAGATATGAAGTAAGAGTGTAAGAGCCAGAAGAGATAGAGGATACAAAGTAAACAATACTTTCTAAGTCAACATGGTCCACACACATATGAACTCACAGAGTCTAAGGTAGCACACACATGTTTAATGTGTTTACATGTTTAAAAATAATTTTCATCCTTTCACCCCTCCTCTCTTCCCTTGCATTTCCAAAACAAGAAAGTTTAGTTATTTGATTGAAGATAGAGTATTTTGAACAAGAGAAGATGCTTTAAATTTCTATAACCTTTTTCCCAAAATTATGGATATTTTTGATATTGCACCAAAACATGGCAAATGATAAGGACTTTTATTTTAAGTTCCTTTATATTGTGAAACCCAAAGCTATGTCAGTGAATATTTTCTACTATTTTAACTGAAATTCATGCGTGTCTCTTCTAATATAAATGAAGCTTTTTTTCATGCATTACAGAATATTATGTACTAATTAACTGGAAAATACCATTTCATTAAGTCAGGAATTATATAAATATTGATATATTTTATTATACAATATAAAACTGACTCATATTTGTTTACATTTCTGCCTATTTTATCAGAAAAAAAGCTAAGTGTTGGGAAGGTGTCTGTTATGATTATGATGACAAGAACAAGATCTACTAACCAAAATGTTTTCTTTAAAACTCAAGATTTACTGTTGATCACAAATGTTATCAGTTGTTTTTGTCACAAAGTTGCTCCACTCATTTACAGAAAATTTTCAGACAGATACAGTATGATACAGCCATTATTTGTATGTCAGTCCTTTAAGATAAGTAATGTTCAATGAAATTTCATTAGTTTAGTTTAAATTACAAACAATTCCTCCTTTAGAAAACTTTATGTGCAATAGAAAATTACAAAAAAATATGTCTATTGTGTTATTCAACACATTCATCACTATGATAAAATACTTGAGAAAATCAAGTGAAAGAAGAAAGGTTAATTTGGGCTTATGCCATGGAAGTATTAGGCATTGGTGCTCTTGTTTCGTGGCCTGTGGAGGAGGCAGAACATCATAGCGGGAGCATTTGATGAGCAGACTGCTAATTCTTGGTAGCTTAGAAGAAAGGAGGGACTAGGAACAAAAACAAACCACTCAGGGTCATGAGCCGCATGACTATTATGACTTCCAAAAAGTTCCCACCCTTCCCCATTAGGCTGGGATGACTGTCTATTTGATCATGAAATTGGAGCTATTGTGATCTAACCACTTCCCAAACCATCTGAAACTGCTTCACTAAGGACCAAACCTTCAACAAATGAGATCTGGCGAGCATCTCAGCTTCCCTAAATGTATATTAGAAGTTTATTTTTTGAGTGTGTGATAGTGAAGAATTTTGTGGATTCTGGTGCATGTTGGTGTTATTACCATGTCTTTTACAAAACACCAGCAAATAGTATTTAGTACTGTTATTTTTCCACCATTCTTAAACAGCACAATAAATAAATAAATCACATCTTGTTTTATTTTTCTGTTAATAAACAAAGAAATGGCTCTCACTGTGACATTTTTATCTGTACATATCATGTGCTTAAAGATATTTGAAAGCTACTAATTTATATCTAACTCGAAAGTTGTTATTTGTATTGTTTATGCACAGACTGGTCAAGGTCTAAGACAAGAAGGTGTAGAGCTGTGATGAATCACAGCAGGAGTAGTTATTACAGCCCTTACATTTTGCATTTGTCCAAAGGACTTGCTCTTTGCAGGTTGCAGCCAGTTTTGTTTTGTTTTATTATTATCATTACATTTACTTATTTGTGTGTATGTTGGGGCTGTGAGTGCATACCTGTAGAGATCAGAAGACAACTTTGGAGGGAGAGTCAATTCTTTCTTTCTGCCATGTAGATTCAAGGGTCATCAATCTCACTGCCAGGCACTATTACCCTCTGAGCCATCTCACTAGACCACACAGAGTGTGTTCATTCCTACTCCTACTAGACTAGTTATGTGGGGGAGGGTAGGAGAGTAAGAGGTGAAGACCTACAAATCAGTCTCTATTGGTTATTACTCTACTGCCATTTTATGAAGAGTTCCCTCAAAATAATAACACCCTACTGTTATGAGAGTGTGGATCTACAGTGCTGATGAGAAATGCTAGGATGAGAGAATGGCATGTTGTGGTGGTTAGCACCAGTTGTCAACTTGGCATAACCTAGTCTCCTAGACACTAGAGACATGTCTCTTGAGTGTAATGTGGAAAGACCGAAACAGAAAGATTCCTACACTGTAGATGGTGTCATTTCCTGGCCAATGGATTCTTGCAATGTGATTGGGCAGAGCACTGGAATGGAGGCAGGCCTTTACTGTTCTCTACTTCCTGAGACCAGTGGGACCAGCTTCTGGAGACCTACCTCACTGACTTTCCCCAATGTAATTAACTATAACCTGAAGTGTGTAGAACAAACTCTTTCTGTCCTAAGTTGCATTCATTTAAGTATTTTTTCTACCACAACTGGAAAAAAGAATTTAAGACAAAGTAATTAATATTGGAAAAAAAACCTTAAAGGGATTAATCATTTTTAGAATGATCCTCACAGTTTAGTAAAGAATAAATGTCAGCCAGGTGGTGGTAGCACACATACCTTTAATCCCAGCACTCAGGAGGCAGAGGCAGGTGGATCTCTGTGAGTGCAGCTAGCCTGGTCTACAGATTTCCAAGACAGGCTCTAAAGCTACACAGAGAAACCCTGTCTCAAAAAAAAAAAAAAAAAAAAAAAAAAAAAAAAGATTGTTAGTAGGGTCCATCCTTGTAGGTCTCTGAGCAACAGTGGAAAGGTTATCTTCAATGCCCTTCCCTGATAATGAGATTGATGACTAACTTATCTGCCATCATAAAGCCCTCATCCAGTAGCTGATGGAAACACAGCTAAACACTAAGCCAAACTCCTAGAATCCAGTTGCTGAGAGGGATGAGTGATAAGAAAATGGGGTCAGACCAGGCTACAGAAACCCACAGAGACAACAAACCTGAACAAGGGGGAGCTAATAGACCCCCAGACTGATAGCTGGGAAACCAGCATGGGACCTACTCAGACCCCTGAACTTTGGTCTTAGTTAGAAGGCCTGGGCAGTCTAAGGGATCTCTGACAGTGGAACCAAGATGTATCCTTGGTGCATGAAAGGACTTTGGGAACACACTCCCCATGGAGAAATGTTCCCTTAGCCTAGAGACAGGAGGGAGGGCCTAGTCCCTACTCCTAATGACAGATTTTTTTTTGTTGATCTTTCTTGGAAAGCATTACCTTCCCTGTGGAGTGGAGGGTGGTGGAAGGGGGTTGGGGGCCATGGGAGGGAGGGAGGGACAGAGAGGGAATGGGGGTCAATATGTAAAATAAGAAAAATTAAATTTAAAACAAAACCAAAAAAGAAAAATGCATGTAATCAATTTCAACAGTTAGGAAATTGCAAAAATTGCTACTGGGGAAACAAGAGAGATCATACACAATGATATTTGAAGAGAAAATTAGAAAAATTACTTTGGGAACACAATGAATTTCTGCTTGTATAATGTGGTGAATAGCAAATGAGGAAATTAATTGGGATAGACAAAGAAGAAGTAAGTAAGATAGTCTGAGACAGGAATTACTCCAGTAGTAGATGGGTTCAGAGGAAAACAAGGATTGTTTGAATCTTGTGCCATACCCACACTGTTCTTCATCTGAAGACACAGGTAGACCTCAGGTTTTTGAGGAAACATATTGGACACTTAATGTTCTTTTTTTTCAGAGTCTGACACAGTATTGATCCATAGCAGTTACTCAGATAAATGTGGGATTACTGAGATGATTCAGCCATTAGCCTTTTTACGCTAAAATTAAGTAACCTCCTTCACCTTACCTTTCCTTCTTAGCTCAGTCATGCAACTGCATTTACTTTTTTTCCCAGTTTAGTTTTCCTCAGCAAACATTTACTGAGCATTTGCTGTCTCAAATTGGATGGAAATCAAGAAATGTCATTAGAAATACAGTGTGGACCTGTCTTCTAATTGGTGAGAGTTTAGATAAGGAGGAGATACTTGTCTTAGTCAGGGTTTCTATTGCTGTAATGAAAACACCATGACCAAAAAGCAAGTTGAGGAGGAAAGGGTTTACTCAGCACGTTAGTCTTCATCACCAAAGGAAGGTGGGACAGTAACTCAAGCAGCCTGGGACCTGGCAGTAGGAGCTGATGCAGAAGCCATGGAGGAAAGCTGCTTACTGGCCAGCTTTCTTATAGAACACCCACCCAGGGATAGAGAACATATCACAGAAAACAGATGAGGTAGCTTTTGTTATTGGAAGACAAACGGAGTACTGAAGAGAGGAGAAGCATTCTAGGCAGAAAAGCAGTTCTGTTCAGTTAAGTTCGTGCAAGGCTTTATTCAGTTCTTCCCATATCTATGTACTGCATGAGTCTGGCACAGAAAATGCTTAACTGAGTTGTCATGCTCTGAATGGATACTGGCAATAGGATATGGCAGGTAACAGTATAAGCTAGTACAGTACAATGTGCTGTATGCAAAAATGAGTTGTAAAATGGTTACAAAACCATGTAGAGCAAAGGAAGGGAAAATGAGAATCTATGAAGAGTCAGGTACTTTATGTGCTAACATGGGCATATGTGGCACTCCACAGAGAAAGCATAAATGAATCAAGGCAATACTGAGCAGTTTGCAAAAGGCTGGCCCTCCAATTTTGTCTCTGGCTTGCACATGTTTTCTTTCATGCACACAATGTTGAGCTGTGTGGCAGCCATGTGTATGTGCTTCACATACTGCCAACTACGTGAGCATAATTCACAAGATCCCAGCTGCAGTGCTCTGAGAGCTGAAATTTATTCTGAAGTTTGCCCCAAGGCCATGCCTTCCAAGGGCTGCTCAGAACTGCCAATGACTGAGTGCTGCAGGGCTATGGAGGTAGGGTACATTCTGGGAGGCAGAGGATTCATCTCACGTATTCCACAGTGGCAATCCAGGAGGTTATCAACTGACCTCCTTCCTAGTCTCTTTCACTTGGCAGGAGCGGGGGTCTAAGTGCATGGTCGGTCGTATCATATCTTTCCCAGCATGTCCTTGCCTTTCCCCACTTTCTTTCACAGCCATTTCCCTTAATAAAATCCCTCATTAAATCCTGTCTTGACACTTGCTTCTCAGAAGACTTAAAATAGGACATACTGAGTGTGTGTGTGAGGGTGGTGGGACTCTAACATGTCATTCTTGATATTTCATTTAAGACAGAGCAACCCCTGGGTATCTTCGTGGAAGAAAAATATTCATCCAACAATAGGCGATGTTCAGAGTTACTGTTATATGAAAGGGTTAAGGAATGTTTCTCACTTCTAGATGAAAGGAACAAGGGCACTCCTTCCTTTTGAGCATACCCAATGCAAAGACTATTTGTCACTTAACTATTTAGCTTCATTCTTGTTATTCTGTTCTTATGTCATGTCTCCTAGGCCCATCCCCCTCCTCCATGTCCTTTCTCATTTTTTTTTTTTTTTTAGACTTCATGGGCATTTAAGCTTGACAGTCATCCTTGAAGTACACACATCAGGGAGAGGGAGGGGCCAAGGAGCTCATGAGATGATGGAATGGAAAAATGACTGAAAACAGGAAAAGCAGAGAGAGCTGATGAAGTCTGAAAGTTGGGAGGAGATGATGGAAGCTGAAAGTCAGTGACTAGTTTCTAAGGAACAGTTAAAATGGACAAGACCTGTGTTTCTAATAACATGTGTGGATTGATGGGCAAGCAGCAGTCAAAAATAACTGCCATGAGATGGCCCATTTCTCTCTTAATTCTGTGTACACACTGTTGTAAACAGAAGTCTTTTTAAATGATCTAGGAACTACAGCAGATGAATCATTGAAAATAGATGACTTAATGGGAAGATAAGAGAAGCTCTAATTGTTACCAACTTACACTGAGAAATGATTAAGAAACTAAGATACTTTGTCAAAATTCATAAGAAATATGTGTTTGTTTCTAATGGCATTACAGGATGTGTTTCTAGAATCTCTTTTAAATATTTTTTTCAATAGCCCTCTTTTACTTTCCTCAAGGAAGTCATCACATAGTGTTTAAAATATGGACATCGCTTGATAATTATTGCCAAGTAATTATTAATCTTTCTCAAGGTATCAGTATTTTTTTTCTTCCTCTCTGTTGGCAAAAACAGTTCTCTCAAACTCAATTAAAATTCTGAATGAATTTGATTTACTTCTTATAAATGTGCTTTGCCATCTTGCATGTGCCATAGTGAACCCTGTGCTAGTCTCCACATCATCTGCTTCCATCTGACTGGAAGCCTTGTAACATGGCTTTCCTTATTTCTATTTGACAGAAAAGAAAACTAGACTCAAATTTGAGAATGGCAGACTGGATAACCAATTTCAGGTTCAAATGCTGCAATTCCATGCTTATATACTTCATCCGAATTTTTAAAAAATATTTTATGATATCAATACACATGGTTTAAAGCTTTTCCAAATACAAAATTAAGAGTAGTTATTACTATGTTAATTACCACCCACTATTAAATTAATCTTGAACTTAGGAGAAGCTGGGTAATACGGCAAAAACATCTTTGCATCTCAAATCCACTGAATGTTGTTGTGTATCTTTAGATGAATGGATAAGTCTTTTGTTAGGGTTCTCAGTATATGAAAAGATAATAGTACTACTTCTCAGGTAAGGGAATCATAAGGTTGGTTATGTGGTTAGTGTGGAACAAAATGATTTGTTCCCTTGAGAATATTTAGTTTTTTTAACTTAGGACTTTATAGCATTTAAAACTTCCCTTCTTATCCAAGTATGCTGATATATTCCTATAATTCCAGCTACTTGGAAGGCAGAGGCAAGAGAAGATTAAAGCTATGGTGCATACCTTAATAACGCTTCTCATACAATAAAAAGGGCCATCAGTGTGGCTCAGTAATAGAGTGTTTGCCTAGCATGCACAAGGAATATCCTGGATTCAATCTCCAATACCAACCAAAAGACACTGTAGATGAGAGCAGAATATTTAAACTCAGGCTTGAGCAGAAATTGCTCTGACCCACTGAATGAATTTCCTAGCCTATCATACCATCATAGAGACCCTGTCTTGATAAAAGACAAAAAAAAAAAAAAACTAAAGCAAAAACAAAAAATCACCACCATCATCATCAACAACAACAGTATGGATGGAGAGAGATTGATAAAAAGAAAGAGGGCTGCTACTTTGAACCATATTGCTCTTATATGGATGTTTGATTTCAGGATTTCAGGAGTGAAGGAGTGAGTCTGTGTGTGTGTGTGTGTGTGTGTGTGTGTGTGTGTGTGTGTGTGTGTGCATGCACACGTGCACATGCCTGTACCTTGGTTGTTTTCTTTAGAAAATAATGCCACAGCAAAGCATTGTACATACCTATAACTATTTCTCTGGGATAAAGTCAAAGAACAGGATTACAGAAAATAGTATTTTAAATAAGAATTTAATTTCTAGGCTGCAAAATAATTCTATGTCTGTAGAACATTATACAAAAGCATTAGATTTTGTTATGATATATATTTTTCTTTGGAAGAATAAATTTTTTTTTAAGAAAAAGAGGAGCCTTTCTAGGGAAGTGGTGTTTGTAATACCGGCAACTATCAGTTGTTGCTTGTTCTGGTGAGAGGAGATGCTGCTGACACATGCAGCAGGAAGCACCGTTTAGCTAGACAATGGCTTGTGCTTTTGCAGGGTAGTCAGCAAATGTGGAACACTGGTAACCAGAATAAATAATAGTGCCAGTCACATACATCAATCATGGAATTTTCCCAACTGCAAGTACACAAAAGCCCACCTAGAACCC
Source organism: Phodopus roborovskii (assembly GCF_943737965.1). Classification (NCBI taxonomy): domain Eukaryota; kingdom Metazoa; phylum Chordata; class Mammalia; order Rodentia; family Cricetidae; genus Phodopus; species Phodopus roborovskii. Next base: position 4,107,235 of record NW_026126480.1, read on the forward strand.
TATACAGGTAGTGGCCTCACCAGCATGACACCTCCAGTTTCTATTGATGGTGTTGGACTTCAACATTCAATTTATTAGCCACAATTTTCAAGATCTAAAAGTGTCAGCCAGAGGTCAGCCCGTTCCCATGGAGAGATGCCACTTTGAAAAGGAAAGAGAGGAGGCCTGCCTTTACAGCCAGAAGCTCTGGGACAGTTGTCAGGGGATTGCAGTGACTCAGCCATGGAGAGTAGCAGGCAGCTTTTCGTTATGGTGCAATCCACTTTCTGTTGCAGACTCATGAAAACAGGAAGGGAAGGGGGAAAGTACTTCAAATCAGTTTCCACCTAAATTCAGACAAAGCTCTCTTAAAGCACTCAGTGACTAACCAGGTCCATCTGGAAGACTGATTTTAGTAGGACTACAAAAGCTTTTGAGAATACTTGAGATCAGAAACACAGGCAAGTTAACGTCTGTTTATATCTACATCTTTCTGTTGTGGATTCCCTATCCATTCATCCTTTTCCTTGGCGTGGGTTTGGGGTCAGGGAAATTCATAGTGTAGAATAGAAGAACCACCACATGCTTGTATGGTAGTCAGTTTTCAAAACAGTGGTTAAGTGTTCCTTTGTCATTGTCAGAGCAGTTACTTTCAAGATTTGTTGAATCACAGAATGATTTAAAAACACAGTGATGATCAACTTTCCCTTCTAAAATTTCTTAAAACTTTTCCTTTTCTCTATTTCAAGATTAGATTTCTGTATCTAGTCAGTATCCTCAAAGAAGCCCTAAAGCCATTCATTTTCATTCTTGATACTCTTTTGAGTCCTCATACTTTTTGAGTAGTCAGCTACTTTCTGAGTAAAGGGTCCCCCATACCTTTAAAGCGAGCATTTCCTCCATTTGGAATCCCTACATCATTATTCCTTCTGGAGCTAAGTCACAGTTTGACGAATCAAGCACTACCTCTTTCATGTAAGAGCATTTGCTGCTTTTGCTATTGCTCACCTAGGAAGGAGACCTTGGATTTCCAGCACACATGGACATAGGCACACTCACCTGTTGCCCCAGCAATGGTCATGGGAAAAGACAAAAGGATCGCAAGGGCTTGTTGGCCAGTCAGCCAGCCTAGGTAAAAAATGACAAACTTTAGGTTCAGTGAGACCCTGTCTCAGTGGAAAGATAGAGAGCTATAGAGAAAAGCATATGACATTCTCCTCTAGTCTCTTCATGTGCACACATATGTGTGCATACCTCCTCCCCTGTGTGCACACACAGCACACTCACCAAAAGTATGGCTAAACATTACCTGGCATTTACTGTAGTATAACCATCAATTTATAGCTGACTTTGTCTTGACATTGAGGTTTTATAACTAATTGAGTGCCCTAATTAATTTCTCAGGATTAAGTGCTAAACTCTTACTCTTTCTCTGTTTTTACTTCAGAGTGAAACTTAATCAAGCAGTCGCAAATTGAGTAAGCTATATTTATTATGCTAGCATGAACAAAATTAAATATCCAGCAAAAGTCCTGTTAAAGAAGCAGTGTCATAATGAAAGAGATGTCTTAATAGAGAGAGTCACTATAGGGTTAAGGAGAAACCTGGTGCTAGGGAAATTCCCAAGAATCCACAAGGATGACCACAGCTAAGACTCTTAACAATAATAGTGAAGAGGATGCCCGAACTGGCCTATCCCTTTAATCAGATTGGTGAATACCCCTACTGTCATCATAGAGCCTTCATCCAGTAATTGATGAAACCAGACGTATAGATCCACAACTAAAAACCAGGCTGAGCTCCAGGAACCCAGTCAATGAGAGAGAGAAGAGAATGTATGAGCAAGGGAAGCCAAGATCTTGAAGGGGAAATCCACAGAGACAGCTGAACCGAGCTCATGTGAATTCATGAACTCTAGACTTACAGCTGTGTAAACTACATGAGACCAAACTCAGCCCTCCTTACAGTTGTGAAGCTTGGGCTATCTGTTGGGCTCCTGGCAGTAAGGCTAGAATCTATCCCTGGTATATGAGCTAGCTTGTGGGAGCCCATTCCCTATGGTGAGAATGGCACCTTAATGGTGGGGAGGGGGTGGGCTTGGTCCTATTCTAACTTAATAATTCAAACTTTGTTGACTCCTCGTGGAAACCCTTACCTATGAGGAGGAGTGGAATGGGGGCTGTGGGAAGGTCGGGGGCAGGAGGAGAACTGAGGTTGGAATGTAAAATGAAACTGAAAAATATGAAGTATAAAAACAGAAGTGCTGGCATATGATCTCAAAGAAATATTACTTTGCCATTTAAAATCTTTAATTTTAAAAGTGCCTAGATGCACAGAAAGGATTTATTATAATATGAACTGAAAGAAAAAAATCAGAACACAATTGTGGAAACATAATGTAACCATGGTGATATGGATTAAAGAGACTATGTAAATGAGAAATGTTTGGAGATGATAAGTACTTTTTGAGGGAACATTCATTATACCTTATTTTTGGGAGATATATGAATATTGGATGTCAATTACTGTAATATAAAGAAATATGAAAAGTTTATTAGACTGTGAACTACTCAAACTTTCCTACAGAAGAAATAACACACAGCTTGTCTATTGCCACAAATATACCTTGTTCCTCACTGAAAACATCTCCTGTGGCTCTAGAAGGGGGCCCTGCCTTCTGACGTCCAAGTGTGTTACATAGGAGCCATTTATTTGACAAATAACCCATAGAACCCATAAAAGCAGCTAAGGAAAGTAACACAAATTCCATTATTCCAGCATATCTTGGTTTTTATCTAATATATATATATATATATATTTATATATGTATATAAATATATATATATATATATTCTTTCTTATTTTACATATCGATCCCAGTTCCCTTTCCCCCCCTCCCATGCCCACAGACAACCCCTCCCATCCCATCCCCCCCACTCGACAGGGAGGGTAATACCTTCCAGGAGGGATCATTAAAATCTGTCAAGTCATTTGGAGTAGGGACTAGGCCCTCCCTCCTGCCTCTATGTTAAGGGAGTGTCCCTCCATGGGGAATGTGCTCCCGAAGTCCTTTTGTTCATCAGGGATACATCCTGGTTCCACTGTCAGAGGTCCCTAAGACTGCCCAGGCCTTCTAACTGAGACCCATGTTCTGGGGGTCTGAGTTGATACCATGCTGGTTTCTTCCATCAGTCTGGGGGTACATTAGCTCTCCCTTGTTCAGGTCAGCTGTCTCTGTGGGTTTCTGTAGCCTGGTCTTAACCTCTTTTCTTATCATTCCTCCCTCTCAGCAACTGGATTCCAGGAGTTTGGCTTAGTGTTTAGCTGTGGGTGTCTGCTTCTGTTTCCATCAGCTACTAGATGAAGGCTCTATAATGGCATATAAGTTAGTTATCAATCTCATTATCAAAGAAGGGTGTTTAAAGTAGCCTTTCCACTGTTGCTCAGATTGCTAGTTGGAATCATATTTGTAGGTCTCTGGACATTTCTCTAGAGTCAGTTTTCAAACCTATAATGGCTCCCTCTATCATGGTATCTATTTTTTTCCCTCTCTCATCTATTCATCCCCGGACTCAATGTTCCTGGTCCCACATGTTCTCCTCCCCTTCTCCTTCTACTAACTCCCTCTCCATTCACTGTCCCCCATCTCAATATGCTCAGGAGGCCTTGTTCCTTTCTTCTATGAGGTAATTTGTATGAATCTCTTAGGTTCCTCTTTGTATCCAAGTTTCTCTGGCGATGTGATCCTTTGTTCTATGTATAAAATCCATATATGAGTGAGAACATACCATGTTCCTCTTTTTGTGACTGGGTTACCTCACTCAGGATGGTTTCTTCAAATTCCATCCATTTACCTGTGAACTTCAAGATTCCATTGTTTTTTTTCTGCTGGGTAGTATTTCATTGTGTAAATGTGCCACATTGGGCTGGAGAGATAGTTCAGCTTTTAAAGGCTAGGCTCACAACCAAAAACGTAAATGTGCCACATTTTCTTTATCCATTCTTCAGTTGAAGGGCATCTACATTGCTTTCAGGTTTTTTCTATTACAAATAATGCTGCTATAAACATAATTGAACAGATGTCTTTGTTGCATGGATGTGGGTCACTTGGATATATACCTAAGAATGGAATTGCCCAGTCCTGTGGTAAATTCATTCCCATTTTCCTGCGGAACCACCATATTGATCTCCAAAATGGCTGTACAAGTTTGCACTCCCACCAACAGTGGAGGGGTTTTCCCCTTTCTCCACATCCTCTCCAGCATAAGCTGTCATTGATGTTTCTGATTTTAGCCATTCTGAAAAACGTAAGATGGTATCTCAGACTTGTTTTGATTTACATTTCCCTGATGGCTAAGATGTTGAGCATTTTCTTAAGTGTCTTTTATGCATTTTGGATTTCTCTATTAAGAATTCTCTATTCAGTTCTGTACCCTACTTTTTAATAGGGTCACTTGGTGACTAGTTTCTTGAGTTCTTTGTGTATTTTGGAGATCAGCCCTTTGTCAGATATAGAATTGGTGAAGATCTTTCCCCAGTCTATGGGATACTATTTGGTCTTGTCGACTGTGTCCTTTGCCTTACAGAAGTTTCTCAGTTTAAGGAGATCCCATTTATTAATTGTAGAACTCAGTGTCTGTGGTACTGGTGTTATATTCAAGCAGTCTCCTATACCATTTTGTTTAATGGTACCACGCACCTTCTCTTCTAAGAGGTTTAGTGTGGCTGGATTTATGATGAGGTCTTTGATACACTTGGACTTAAGCTTCGTGCATGGTGATAGACATGGGTCTATCTGCAGTCTTCTACACACCATCATCCAGTTGTGCTGGCACCATTTGTTGAAGATGCTTTCCTCCTTCCATTGTATAATTTTTGGTGTTTTGTCAACAATCAGGTGTTCATATGTATGTGGGTTAATATCAGGATTTTAGATTTGATTCCATTGGTCTAGCTGTCTATTTTTGTGCCAATGCCAACCTGTTTTCAGGACTGTAGCTCTATAGTATAGCTTGCAGTCAGGGATGGTGATACCTCCTGAAGTTCCTTTATTGTACAGGGTTGTTTTGGCTATCCTGTGTCTTTTGTTTTTCCATATAAAGTTGGGTATTATCCTTTGAAGTTCTGTGAAGAAATAAATTAAAAAAGAAACCAGAAAAAGGAAAAACCTCCCATGCTCTTTGATAGGTGGATAAACATAGTAAAAATGACAATATTGCTAAAAGCAATCTACAGATTCAATGCAATCGCCATCAAAATCCCAGCACAATTCTGTATATAACTTCTTTACATTGTTCGTGTGAACATATATTTTCATAGCTGGTAGTCTAAGGGTTCTTTGCATTTTCCATGTGCTTAACTTTCAAGTTTTCTTTCTTATAAATTCATAATGGCTATCTTAATTGCATCATAAAAGATTTGTTAAGTAAAAATTACCACCACCCCTTGAGTTATTGCAAAGCAAAAACATGAGCATTCTGACCTTGCTTTCTCTGCTGACAGAGAGCTTTATGGCTTTGTACAAAAGACGGCTATACCAAATTGCATTTGAGTAGTAACATGATAACACAAAAAGCAAAGGGGGCTGTGTTTTAGATGACAGCACATCATTTAATATCCACTTATTGCTCCTACAGGGAAATTCAGGCCTGGGATTCAGTATTGCTGGAGGGACAGATAATCCCCACATTGGAGATGACCCTGGCATATTTATTACGAAGATTATTCCGGGAGGTGCTGCAGCAGAGGATGGCAGACTCAGGTAAAAATTGAAAGCATGAAAATGGCTTTGGGAGTTGATCCTTTGCATCAGTGAGTGTCACATTTCTACCTTTGGAGAATGATAGTCTATAAAATTTCTGGACTTGGAAGGTTATCATAGCTTTCTGTAGTGACTCTGTACTTGCTAAATTTCAAGTTTTATTTCATTTGTGCATGTTGATGGCTACCAAATATGACATTGGATCAGACACTGTGGACAGGATTTATAGACATATCTTTGATTCTCGTAGGACTCTCTATCTACTTGGAAAGAACGATACTATGAGTTAATGAGTGATCAATATAGCATCTAGATTCAACACTATATATAGCACTAGGAAACCATGTATTGTTACAGACAAGCATACAGAAGCATTCATTGGGTGTTCTATAGATGCTTAGAGAGTCAGAGAAACTGCCCCGTTGGAAGATTCTAGATCTTAAAATATGATTGGAAAAATGCATTAAGAAAGTGCATAAATCTAAGCTGAACGATGAAGAAAAAACAAATTGTCTGGGAGAATAGAACAAAAGTAGCTTTCTTTGGAAGAAGACTATGTGCTGAGTTCAAGAGGTGGAGTAGAGGCAAGATAGCACCCAGGGATGAGCAGTAGCTGCTGCAGCTAGGCCCTGTTCTGTTATAAACTAGAAATAAGTTGTGTAAATAAGAATCACACACATGGAGCAATTAATAAATAATATAAAATGCAACCAGGAATTAAGAACAACCTCTAAAAGGTACAAAATAAATAAGGGTTCAGAAACTTATGGAAGCTATAGTTTATTTACCACATAATATGTAATAAAGTATAATATATAATTTGACCCAATTTGAGTAAAGATCCTCATAGAAAAAGAAGATTCAATTATGTCAATAGATTTTTTAAAATTATTTTTTAAACAAAATCTCACAATATAGGCAAGGCTACTCTCACACTTGTGGTCCTATTGCCTGAAACTGTCAAATGCCTGAAACTTATGACCACATGCCATTCTACCTGGTTATATCTTTATATCATCTATCATGTAGATATAAGTAGCTTAGTAAATGCTTGCTGAATGGTTGCCTTTGATATTAATAAATGAATAGAGAAGAAGAAAGAGGGAAAATTGACCTGGAGGGTATATAGGGTGTTAAAGAAAGGTCACTTATGATTCTTGTTAAAGATTAGGAAGATTCTTCAAGAAGGGTTGCTAGGGAGCAGATTTTGTACCTGGATGAAACCAGAACAACTGGGACCATTTAGGTAAGGATGGGTGAGACAGCAAGAGATAGAATATTGCTAAGATAAATATCAGCTGTAAGACAAATTCTGGCTAAGGAACAAGGCTCTGGCTGCAGGAAGGCCACAGTAAGAACATATTAAAGGGTAGAATGCAGTATCCAGAGAGAAGTTCTGCCAAATTGATTCAGGCTGATTCTTTCTGAAAATAGACTGAGTGGGCCAAAGCTAGAGCTTCTGGTCAAACCTCTAGGGATAGAGCTAAGAAGAACCTTCCATGGGTTGGGTAAAGAAGTCAGTCTGCCACATAGTTAAGGCAGGTCCTGAAGATATAGATGACATTGGCCAGCATGGCAACATATTGAGGAATGTTTCCCGAGCAGCAGGAATACAAGTGTCACACCCTGACTCAGTCAGCTTTCATTATACATGAATAATCTGTTCTACTATTTTCCCTTTGAAATAGGCAAAGACACTTGTTCCCTATCAGACTGTTCCAACACCATGGTTACATTAGACAGCTACAGGCCTGCAGTTTGGTGAGGAGAGTTGTACTTCGTTTTCAGGTTTATTTGCATGTGGTTTCATGCAGAAGAATTCCATAGGAAACACATGCTTTATAACAATGGAATTTCCAAGTTGAAATGAGTGGTTTTCAGACATGAAATCTCCATATTGAACTGTGGGAGGCTTGAAACACATGTAATTATGACTCTATACATCAAGAGGAGATTGTGTTTGGTAAGGTTGGATCTTAGGCTCCATTTTATGTGTTTAGACATGAGCTGGGTATGCTGACTTATTTCTATAATGCTAACATTTGAGAGCTGGTGCAGGAGAATTGCCATGAATTTAAGGCCAGCCTTAGCTAAAAGGTGATTTCCATGCCCACCATGACTACAACATGAGACATGAGACTCTTCCACAATGAGGGCGGAAGAGGCAAAAAAAGAAAAGAAAAAAAAAAAAAAAAGAAAAGAAAGAAAAAACAAGAAAAGAAAAGAAAAAGAAGCCAAAATAGTTTATGGGAATACTTCAGAAATTCATGGGCCTTTATCAGCATCCTCAACAGTTTACTGTCTGAAACAATAGGATCATTCACTTCCTAGTAAATTCTGCCTCTGTGTTTGAGAAATAGCAGTCCCTGTGTTACCCCCTTGGTCTACAGTTATGAATAGATAACAGCATTTCTGAGAGAACTGCCTCTTGTTGCCCAAAGTCAGGCTATGGAAATCTCATGTCTACATAAATGGGGAGTTTTACTCCTTAAAAACTTAATTCCATAATTAAGTTGCACATAATACTGAAAGGCAACATTTGTAGAAACTTCATTATGCATGGCACATTCTTGTTTAAGTCCTGAGCTACAATATTCTTTATTCTGATCTCTGTTATTAATCCTTATTCTGGTCTCCTAGACTATCACCTTCCAGGGTTTTGCACTGAAAAATCTGAAACTTCTGCCCTAAGCTCCTCCCTGAAACAATAAGATATACCTAGTCCCTAATCTAGAGTATATTCTTTGTCTATATGAGAGAGCTCTTGGGTCTCCCCTTCATTTAGGTAGATCCTACAAATATGCCCAAGGCTACTTCCTCCGGTGTTCTTCACTGATGTAGAGACATCTAGAGTTCAAAGACAACTATCAGGGGAAAATCTGGCTTGTGATTTAAATATAGATTAAGACTGGGGAGGAAACAAAATCCAAGACCCACATTTTATGAATGGGGAAATTGAGTCTAGGAAGAGGGACACCTAAAAGTATAATGTCTTGACTCAAATAATGAACTGTCTGAAGTACTGTCAAGAAACAATAGTACACAAGTTCAAACTAATGCCATATATCATTTTCTCAATGACATGAGCATTGTAGAAAGCTGTCCTGTGACAGGATCCAAGGAGTGCTTTATCTGGCAACTAGATCTGAGGACACTGAGGGGAAGTGCACTATACAAACACTGGGAAGGCATGGTTTCTAGTGTCTTCTTATTACCAGAACTGACTTTGGCAGAGTGAAACTGTCCTCATTGGTGTTTTCTATCTGTCAGTTGGTGACAGTGCTGGCTGTGTCACTCAGGTGAAGTCCAAAGCTATGCCAGGCATGTAATAGGCACTCAATAAATTCTGCCAACACTTCCCTTTTCTCCTTATCTACCTGTGTACATGTCCCTCAGCTCCATTTCACTCCCTGTTTCATTTCCAAATTTCTGGTTCCTATCTTTTTATGTTATCTATTGACCATATGATGGCATGCTATTAAAGGTGACAGAAATGACATCATTTTTCTCCCCTTTTTAATTGAAATTTTAAACAAGCTTGTTTTACATGTCGATCCCAGTTCTCACTCCCTCCCCTCCTTCTCTGCCCCCTAACCCCCTATCCCATCCTCTTTCTGCTCTCCAGGGAGGGTGAGGCCTTCCATGGGGAGTCTGTCATACCATTTGGAGCAGGGCCCAGGCCCTCCCCCGTGTGTCTAGGCTGAGAGAGTATCCCTCTATGTGGAATGGACTCCCAAAGTCCATTCCTATACAAGGGATAAATACTGATCCACTACCAGAGGCCCTTAGACTGTCCAGTCCTCGTAACTGAGACCCACATTCAAGGGGTCTGGGTCAGTCCCATCCTGGTTTCCAAGCTATCAGTCTGGAATCCATGAGGAAATGACATCATTTTAAGCTGCTAGATATCTAATGTTTAGGCGTGATAGAATAGGAATATATAAATGTGCATGTGTTTGTGCATGCAGGGGTGTGTGTGTGTGTGTGTGTGTGTGTGTGTGTGTGTGTGTGTGTGTATGTTATATTTCTGGAAATCCTACAAACATGAGAAACTTTCTTGTGCATACTAAGCTATACCTAAAACAGTGTAGTTGTGCGGGATTAACACATATGTAAACTGAGAAGTAGACTTCTCCTTAGATAAAGTAGACTCCAAACTGAGGTTCAGTTCTATTGGTTCTCCCAGAAAGCAGTACAATATTTAAAATAATAGGACCTAAGTTTCATAGCAGTGTGGCCTTGGTCCCTTTGAAGCCCTCTGTTTTCTGGTTGACTCACTTGACATATGCAGATTTGACATGTGGCCATGTAGCTTAAGAAACGTATGGAGAAGATTGCATGAAGAGTAGATCCATGAAAGCATTGGGTAAAATGTGTGACTCACAATGTAACTCAGTTGTCTGCAGATGCAGCAACTCAGCACAACACTGAACTAGAACTGCAATCCTTCAGAAGCTGAGAATAGACATAGTTCTAGGAAAACACATAGTATGACCACCCTCCCCAACTCAATATCCAGAGCCTTGTACAAATCCTTTGCTTATATCAATAGTAATGGAACAGACATTTCTCAATTCCCCATGCTCACCTATATGCAGTGACAACCAATAGTATATTTTTTGTTTCTTTTCCAGCTATTTTACAGTAAGATGGATAATTGAAGAACTTACTAGTCACTAGTATATTGCCTTCTAGAAGCAATCATTATGATTGCATATCATTCCTTGGCTTTAAAAATAAAAATGTAATGGAGAGGTCATTATTTTTCTTTCAGAGAAAAAGTAGATATATTTCCATCTCCTGAAAATGTGTTTTATTTCTACCCTTGTATCTGAAACATAAAATATCTTCAATGTGGCCCAGTGTTCCTAGATTGCCAATGACCAATTTTGAGATGTCTTCCTAGGGAAGAGCTATCACATGACATCCTTTGCTTGGCCATGCAGCAATGACATTTTACACAATGGTGCATTTATTAAACCTGTCCACAGCATAAAGACAAAGTGCAGAAGAGGGCTGCTTGCCAGTTTCCTGACAAGTAGCACAATTTAATCTTCTTGCCCTTGACACATTCATTTCTATTTCTTGACAGAATGAAAAAAAGTGTTATTTTTTTAGATCTATTGTTGCATTTATTGCCTCTATGTCTGTTTACAAGTAAGTTTATAAAAGCCAAGACAATGTGCATGTTCACTCCAAAGAGTAATATTAATTATGCTGAGATTGCACCCTACTGACAAGTTGACGAGAATGTATTCCCCATGTGCAAACTACAACATTGTCTTTCTTTAGTGTCTTTGAACAGTCATACCCTTGTGGTTTCATTGATTTATATGCATTTAGTCACAATGATTTAAGATAAGAACATGAGAAAAAGGAAATGAAGGAAGGAAGATTGAAGGAAACAGAGAAGAGGGAAAACAGAATAATAAAAGATTAATGAATAAAGATTGGTGATCATCAGAAAGGGAACATATCATATAACTAGGAAATGGTGGAAATAAATATAACTTTGAATTTTTGTCTGAAAATCACAGACATAAAGCTGAACAAAGAGAATATCTTCTAGCATATTAGTGTGAACCTCATGTTGAAGAACACACTTTCAGGCAGGCTAAGGAAATAAAGTATTTCTAGCAAGTGAAATAATGAAAAAGAACATCTAGAGTACACTCTGTTTTGTAATTCATGAGTGCCTGTGATCACAGATAAGAACTTCAAGAGTCACCCTGTACAACATTTCAATTTTTTACCATAACCCAACCAATTGTGGCATTCAAATGACTATGATCTAGCTAAATTTTACATTCAAAAGTGGAGATTTTGGTGCCTTCAAAGTTAAGTCATCTTTTTTCACCAATGTTATTATGGTGTCAAAGCAGGCCACAAAGCGAGTTGTGACTTTGAGCAGATCCCATTGAGGATGGACACCACTGTTCAAGGCAAATGGCCCCAGTGGCCTACTTAGAAAGGTGAATGGTTGGGATTTCAGATAATTCATAGACTGTCCCCTTCCATTTCTAGCCACAAAAGATAAAATAGAGGAAGTGGGTAGAGTCATGCTGTTTCTTTGGTTTACTTTGACTCATTTATTAGTCTTAATGTATGGACAACCTACATGGAAAAGAGAACTTACTTTCAAAAGTAACCTTGAAGTGACTGTCAACAGGATGTCTCCATCAATTGAATATTATATGAGAAAACTTCTAAGTGATAATTCTAGCTGTACTTCTGCAAAGATACAAGGAAGCCACCTGTTATTGTTCAGAGCTTCAGAAATCCCTCAAGGATTCCATCATTTTGGCCTCCCACCATATAATTGAATGTAAGATGATTGAAATACTTTCATTGTAAGCAAGACTTGGGTTTTTGTTGTTATTATTGTTGATTTCAGAACATTGTTTTGAGAGTTGAATATCTGCATGCCAAAGAATAAATCTGGGCTCCTACCTCACACCATACCCAAACATTAACTCAACGTGATTTATAAACCTAGATATATAAGCTAGAACTATGAAACTTGCCAGCGTTAGGGAGGCAAAGACAGGTGGATCTCTGTGAGTTCCAGGACAGCCAGGGCTATGCATAGAAACCATCTCTCAAAAAAGCAAAAATTTTGAGAGCATATGAGTAAATCCTTATAACCTTATAACCTTATAACCACTAGGCAGTGGTTTTCTAATATGTAAACAAATTAACAAACAAAAAAATGATAAATTGAACTTCAGCTAAGAAGTGTTCTTGTTTTCAAAATACATTGCAAAGGTTAAAAAACAATCGTCCAAACCAGTAGAATAATATTATCAAGTAACATATCTGGCAGTTTGATTATAGCCAAAATAAATAAAAACTGCTATACCTCAGTAATAGAAAAACAAGACAATCTGAGAGTAGTCAAACTGTGTTTGCACTAGTTTATTATCGTAGCTCAACAAGTTACCATAACTTATGGCCTCAAGTAACACAAATATGCTGTTTTATAATCTTCAAAGTCAGAAATCTGAAATCAAGTTTCCTAAGACAGACTCAGGAGGGTGACTGGTCACTTCAAGGCTCTCTGAGAGCATTTGTTTTCTTGTTTCTAGTTTTATTACATTTTACCCCCAATATTTGAAGAGTGTTTGCAATCCATCATGTCATAAACAAGTCCTCTATGAAAGTACAGCAATTCAAGCTTCCATCATGATACCTTTCTCTGACTGTATTTCCTCCCACCACTTCCTGTTGATAAAGACTCCTATGATTACATTGGGCCTGTTCTACTCTGTCAAAGTGCTAAATAAAACAACTAAGTCTATTCACCAGGGAGAGAACACTTTGGTTCTGGCTCCATAGAAGTACCTTTTATATATAAACAAGAGTACCATATACCATTTCCTAAACATGCCAGTAGGTATTTGACCTTATGTCCTGATTATCCCATAGGTAACATTTCTGTTTTCAAAGCTGACACTAAATTGTAGGGTTCCTTTAAAAATCAAGAGGATTGATTCAGAGTGTTTCATGAAATCCAGTTATCTAATTAGACTGGAGAAAAAAAAAAAAAACTAGCCTATCACCTCCTCACAGAGGAATGATGGGATTGCTAAAATGCAGATAAAATATGTGTGTATGTTGGTGTGTGTGTGTGTGTGTGTATTCCGTCCTGGGCTCTAATTTCTAGCTCGTAGGGAGAAACTCCTGGCATCATTTTTAGGTCAGCAACTAGCTCTGAGTAAAATCTAAAAGAACCTTACGCTGCTCTAATGAAGAGGGAGACCGGGAGACCCTCCATAACTCAGAGGCCCTAGCAAGGTTACAGAACCTCTTTCACTGTGGCAACTTTATCCAAAAATAAAAAAGAAAGAAAGGGAGGAAGGCAGGCAGGGAAGGATGGAGGGACAAAGGGAGGAATAAGAAAGTGCTGCAGAAGAATCTGAGGAGTTTTTCATTTTATAATTATATTCTAGTTGTTGTGAATCTGAGAAGTTCAGAATGTTATTACCATGGCCAAGAAATTGAGTTTTTTGCTCAGAATTAATTTTCAGTTCTCAGAAGATCTAGTCCTTAAGGCCTTTTTCTAATAGCTAGAATTGATTTCAACTTTACACACGTCATGCCACTAGTTTTTATTTGTTTCTTATAACCTCTCACGAAGACATGTTGCCATTCCTGAAAGTATGAAGTCACTGCAAAAAAGCTTAACAGTCAGATGCTAATATCATGTAAGTGTTAGAGCTCCTGGCTCCCCTTCCCCACTGGAATAATAATAATAATAATAATAATAATAATAATAATAATAATAATAATAATAAAAATAAAAAACAGAGTCAGAGTAAGACATAGTTAAACTGGAAAGAACAGGTTTTGTTTGAGGACAATTGCAGTAGGGGGGGAAGAGACTTCAATATAGAAATGGAGTCATTTCTAAATCTCACATAGAGAAATGGAGATTCACAGACAAGGAGCAGGGTCATGTTTGGTAGACAGAGAATTGACAAGAGAAAGCACAGGGGTAAGGGGAAAGTGGCTTGCTAAATTGACCTAACAGGATTATTTCTGAAGGCCCTGTTGATCAGATACCAGAGTGAGGGATTTTTTTCCTAAGCCGCTTTGGCAGAATACTTGCTAAAAACAGCCATACAACTCTAACAAGGGTAGACCCTGAATCCCAAGGTCAAAGCCTCTGTGAGAAGGGACCCGCCTAAAGTTCACTAGGATTATAGAATATTAAGTGCCAGGTCGGCTCCAACTTTGGAGGAAGCTGAGGTAATGGTTGAAAGAAGTCTCACATGATCCTTTGAGCTATTGCAAGCCAGGCAAACTTTGGTACAAGGTACCCTTCATTCTCTGTGATATCTGTTACATGGTACTCACATCCTACCCATGACTGCCACCTCTCCAGGGAAGAAAAAATATGCTTTAGTTTCCCAGAGAAAGTAAAGTTGAAAGCTAGATCCAAATAGGTTATTTAGACTACTCATAACTCAACCCAAGGAATTTTCAGCATCTAGAGAGTACCCTAGGTTAGCAGTCCCTCCCCAAAACACGTCTTTCTTCCTTTCCTGAGAAGGCCCTCAGTATGTGGCACTACAATTTATATACCCAAACTCCACCTACTTCTTAACATAATTGCTTTGGAGACACTTTTGTGCCTACAGTTGTGCAGCAGGCTGACATCATTAGCCCTGTGGATATGAGCTAAGAAATCCACATAGTTATTTGATGTGCATGCTGGGACCAAACTTAGGTCCTCTGAAAAAATGAGAACAAGCTCTTGCTTATGGCCATCTCTGTGTGTCTAGTGCTTTAACTTTTAATAATGTGACTTTCTTATTGGTGGGGCTTTATGTACACAGATTCTTTCATGTGTGTGTTTGGGGGGGGGAGGTAAGTGTGTATTCATAGATTCTTAACTATGTGCCCAGTTAATCATCATCAAATAAGTGCAGCCACTGGGAAAGAAGTGGACAGATTTTGAGTCTCAGTCTCAGCCATTCATAAGAAATGAACATGGTGATGTCTCTGTAATAAACTAAGAGAAAGACTTCCTGATTAGATTTAAGTTTCTACTATGGATAAGATACAGTACTGGATGCTGTAAGACATAGATTAATGAATGAACAAGAGAGCATTAGACACAGTGAATAATGCTGTAATAATGAGACTTAAAGCATCTCATATTTTCCTTCCTAACATGCATCTGTCAATAAAATAACAATCTTCTAAAGCAAATAATTTAGGTATTATTATGATGACAGCAGGAATAAACACTGCAAACTCATTACAAGAAATTCTAAAAGCCAATAACACTATAGATAACATGTGTACCTATTAATGTTATTTCTATTGGATCTTAAAGCTATGAACATATTTCCTTTATCATACTTTCCAGTTATCATTTACAGGATTAATATTAATGGTCATTGCAAGAATAATCTATAAGCTAGGGACAAGACAAGTCTTTTGAGTTTGCTCCTATCATACCCAAGTAGATACAGCTGGTAATTGCCAAGCCAAAGAATTGCACTGTGCTTTTGTGGCTATGTGGACTTCTTCCCAAGTTCATAATCCACAGGGTTAATGATGCCACTATCTGATTATTTGGGGAGTCTAGCTGAGCTATCTAGAGCATATGCAAAGAGGGTGGCTTAAGAAGTGATTTGTCAAAATGCAGATAATCAATGACAAAAGCTTGGAATGTGGGTCTCAGTTAGAAGACCTGGGCAGTTTAAAGAACCTCTGAAAGTGGAACCAGGATGTATCCCTGAAGCATGAAAGAACTTTGGGAGCACATTCCCCATGGAGGGATACTCCCTTAGCCTAGAGGCAGGAGGGAAGGCCTAGTCCCTACTCCAAATGACTTAACAGATTTTGATGATCCCTCCTGAAAGTCATCACCCTTCCTGTAACATATTCTCTGATCTGGATCCTGTATCATGCACTCATTACATGGTTATCTCTCTTTATGTGGAATTTACCATCTCATCACAGTGTTGGGGGATGACTTTGAGCTGTGAAATGTGGCAAATGGTGAAGCCTAGAGGAGAGGGAGAGTTGGAATAGAAGTTAATGGTTTCATTTGGGGCAACTTTAGTTTCTGATGTCTGTGCAAATTTGAGAGCAGATGTCTGGCAGGCAGCTGGACACATGGGTTTGGAGCTGTCAGAAATCTTGATTGGAAAGAAAAGGTGGATCTTTAAAACTGGGTCAACTTTGAGATTGCTTTGTGAAAGAACAGAGTAAAAAAAAAATAATGACTTAAGATTATGTCCTGAATTATTTTAAGTTCAGGACACAAGTTTGAGCAGAGCTTTCAGTGTGAGTAATTCATATTTCAGTGAATACTTGGATGGATTTAGTGTTGAATTTTCAAATCTGCAGTTCACCTGCCCAATAGGTAGGCTGAAGACACCTGATGATTTTTTGTTCACACTTCTCCACATGCCGTTGCTCATCTCCCACTCTTCAAAGAAAAGTTTGCCAGTGCCAATTCCCCCAAACTACTATGGTTCATTTCCTAGATAGAAAAGAAAAACCCAAAATATATATTTTGTATGATGAGCATGATGATTGAGTATGATGATTTATTGGTTTATCCTTCCATTAAATAACACATTTCTATTTTGTGACTTTAATAGAGTTGAAAAGCAATTGTTAGCTAACAGCATTAAAATAATTTTCACTACAAATTACAGAATCTGAGGCCTATCACTTTTCTTCCCATCCTATTGACTTGTTTGTATGAATGAATATGATTCCTTGGCATCTAAATCTTTGAAAGAAAAAAAAAAACAAACCTTCATTTACTACAGCTGTTCAGGCTGGTGTCATTTGGTCTTTTCTGTCACAACTGTCTAGAAAAAACTCAGCCTTGACTTTCAAACTTCTTCCACTATTCCTTTTCCTTTCCATTACCCTCTGTCTCTCACTTTGAAGCCCAGGCTGATCTTGAGCATCGGTCCTCCTAGTTCAGTTTACCAGGTGCTAGGATTACTCATGAATCTCTATATTTGGTTTTCATATTATAGAGCAGAAAAAATTTTATAAAGCAGCAGAACACTAAAATTCTGAGAGACTCCTCAAATGATCTGGGTCCCCTCTCATTCATAATGCTATGTAACACTGCCCACACCTGGCCAGCTTTACTTCTTCTACAGAGAAATCTCCAAAACCTCCCATTCCTCCATCATTTCCTGGAAATTAATCTAAATCTAGCCTAAACTTAAAAAGAATAAAAGCTGAAACCATCTGAAGAAGTCCCTTAGTTTCTTTTGCTATTAAGGTAGATCAAGAGCCCTTCTGATAACCTAAATCCATCTATTACTGTCTTTTAAAGACCTCATTTGATCACTTAGTTCCATTATAGCCTACATCTCTAAAATCAGCCTTTCTTCAGTCATTCTCTGGACATTTAAATGTTTTATAGCTGCTAATTTTTCAGAAAAAGTACAATTAATAAATGTGGCATGAGCCGTGCCTATTAGAAGAGCAGTTTGCACATAGTCTTTCTTTATGTTTCCTTTATAATCTTTCATTGTCAAATTCTATCTGAGTCCCTCACAATCTCCCAGCCAAGAATATAATATCACTTGTACAGGATACTTGGCCAAAGCAAGTATAATCTGTTTATTCCTCTTCTTACTCCATATTATAACACTCTTTTCCTGGCTCCTAGTTTCTCATACTTTCCTCCCACTGATCAACCCTTTTTACATCTTGACTTCAGTTTCCCCTAACTTACTGGTCTTTAGCCCGAAAAAAACAAAATGAAAAAAAAAATCAAACAAAAATACCCAGTTGTGATCCATTTTGCATTCTTCAAAATAGCATCTTGTTTAATCATAAATTTAAATATCAGCACAGGATGTGTGGCCTTCTGTAAATTTCAAAACACCATGCTTTCTGTATTACATTAATATTTCACATACCACCAGTGGAATATAACTATGTACTGATTTGAGTCTACACTTAAAAATTTGAAATCTGAATGAAAAGATCTAATTGCATTGTCATTCTTTTTCCTCCTTGAACTTAGTTTCTTTTCTACATTCTCTCAAAGTTTTAGCCTGATTTTTTTTTTAATGTTAGACCTTATGGGTCATGCCCAGAAATGCATATATAAAAAAAGTATTATGTTTTCCCAAATTCTCTGTGACCATAAGACTTTAAATATTGACATTTTTAAGGCTAAACTCCTCCTATTATTATTAATATAAAATTGATAAAAAGTACTTCAACATATTAAATCATCTATTTGTAGTTCTAAACAATAAAAATGTAATTATAGTAGGAATTTTTGTTTTCAACAAGACAAATAAAACCACATCTACCCAACTTTTCCATTTGAAAATGCAACTGTATCTAAGAAGCATATTTTTTACATTTTATACATGAAAGAGAAGATGTGGTTGGCATGGGAAACTGCTATGTCATCAGAAATCAGTATCACAGACCACCAGAGTTGTCACAGGGGCCATAGGAAAATGTATCACTTTAATTGTAGCTTTCTCTTATTGTCTGGAAGCTTCTCTGCCCTGCTGCCCTGCTGCATGCAGACTCTTTTACTAAGTTATTCCACAGAACTACTCATAGAATCCTGTGTTCTGTTATGCTCCAAAATGAAATTTCATGGACAGTTATAAGGTCATGCAAAAAAAAAAAAAAAAAAAAAAAAGTCTGAATCACTGACAACCATGGGTTGCTTTGTACTTCAGAAGAGAAAATTATGAATTTCAATGAACCAGATACCTAGAAAGTAAGATGACCTTTGTAAGCAAGGGTGCCCTTCTTCCTGCACTTATCCTCATGCCTCAAAGCCCAGGCCTCTGGATTTTTGTCTGTAACTGAAGAATAATGTAGAAAAAAAAAAAAAAAAAAACGAAGCATACATTTGTAAAGAGAAATCCAGCTTGCTTTTATAAACTCACAAAATGTCACCAGTATTTTCAAAATGTGTCATGAGTTTTCATCACAAAATTAATTTGAGTTTATGTTGTGGAATGTGATTAAGCTGAGGGAGAAATGGAGAGTTTGGAAATTGTAAAATCATGTAAACAATGATAGCTGATTTTTAAAGCTGGAGAAAGGTCAGAAAACAACCTTGCTAATCATCTTCCCTTGAAAATTAGTAGCTTCAGGCAATTTAACATTATCTGCTGTATAGGGAATTGCTCTCAACCTTTGCCAAAATCAAATAACTCCAGTAATTATAGGTTTGTAGTTAAGAAGGTCCTTGAGCTACAGCTATCAGAATTCAAAATTGGGCAGCAAAATGATACATACTTCATTACTAGCAAGCCCAATAAAACATTTTCCTATGTTAATTCATTCACGCTTTCATTCAACAATTCTGTTATTTTCCTTTTGAATGAACAACTACTGCAAACTTTGCCCTTTTCTATTAGTTATAGATGAAATAATAAGATATTTCTTCTCTAAAAACTTACAACCCCCATAGGCCTAGGCCCTGCCACAAATGATATGACAGACTGAAGGCTTCACCCTTCCTTGGGGAGCAGAAAGGGGATGGGCTGGGGTTTCTTGGGGGTGACAGGGGAAAATGGGAGGGTCAGGGAACTGGGACTGGCATGTAAAACAACCTTGTTTTGAAATTAAATTTTAAAAAAAGGAAAAAATGATTTCTAATTTGGCATTTTGATCCATTTGAAAAGTACTCTTGACTTTCAAATAGATAATGCAAGAGTGGGGTGGCCATAAGTTATGAATTGTAAAACACCAGAGGTAGAACAAAATTTTAAAAATCATTGAATTCACGGGGGATCATCAAAGTCCTCACCCTTCCCTGGAAGTGGATGGGGGGGGCAGTCAGGGGAAAGGGAGGCTAGGAGGGAGAGTGAACTAGGATTGATATGTAAAATAAGATTGTTCCTAAGCTAAATAAAAATTTAAAAAGGGAAAAGAAAGCAGATTTCAAAAAAATCATTGAATCCAACATGAAGACACAGAAGAAAATTGCAGGACTAGATTTTGTGCATGATTTATAAACTCAATGTTCTTCTTAGTGTACTTAATTTCTTGTGAATCTCAGTTTCTCTCTGAAATATTTACCACTATCATAAAGCAAAGGTGAATTAGAATAAAAAAAAGTATGTAATTATGAGGCCCATGTGTCTGGGGCAACATCCATTTTTTGAATCGAGGGAAATGAAGACACATTTCCTAAAGTCTAATTACTTCATGGTGTGGTAGATCTACCAATATAGCCAGTCATCCTGCAGGTTTGGATGAGAACCCACAATGTCTTTGTTTGCACTCCAGGTCTTATGAGCAATCAGAACTTCAGTGATCCTGAAACATTTCTTGAGGCCATGGAGTATGAACTGGCCCTAAATGAGGCCAGATTTAACTGGAATTTTGGAAGAGATAAAGAAATATGAAATAAAATATAGTGACATGTTTGGCGAACAATACAAGAGGAAAGAGTTCAAATTTAGATTTCATACATAATGTTACTTCTTAAATAAAAACTGACAAATAAAAATAAATCACTGCCTTTATTTTATATGTATTAAGAAAGTCTTGATGAATTGAGGGGTGATCAGAAACACTGACAAGGTTGATTTGGGAAGGGTAACCTTTTGTCTAAGGTAGACTAGAGGGCATTTTATTAGCCTAACATCAGAAAAGCCAGGTAGAGCTGGGCATTGGTGGCACATGCCTTTAGTCCTAGCACTCGGGAGGCAGAGGCAGGAGCATATCTGTGAGTTCGAGGCTGGCCTGGTCTACAGATCAAGTTCCAGGACAGGCTCCAAAGCAATACAGAGTAACCTTATCTCAAAAAATTGGAAGGAAGGAAGAAAGAAGCTGTTGTAGTAACTGAATCTTGGTGGGAGAGGGAGCACCCATCTCATGAAAGTTTACATGTTGTCCTCCTGCTGTGGACAGAATTTTATAATAGGCAGAATCAGCAGTGTCCAGCCCTGTGGTTCTTTCTCTTTGAAATCCCCATTTGATGCCTATTTTCTTTGTCATACTCATTAAGCTGCCTGGCTTGAGATATGTTACTGGCAGCTCTGCTTCTCCAGAAAAGAGCCAAAAGACCAATCACTGGTGCTGAAATAGCAATTTCTTCCCTCGTTGTGGAAAGCTGTGATGTTTCCCAGATGACAGCTGCAGACACTCCTGGAAGCATTTCATATAAGGGAAATGAAGTAGCAAATGGAGAGGGAGAGACAGTATGTTCACTGTAGAAGATAGCGTCTATGCATAATAAACACAGTTACTCTCATCCAGAGTTAGAGCAAAGTCCTATTTTAAAAATGGAGACAAAAGTGACTGAATTGGCTAATGCTGAAGGAAAGGAGTCAGAAAGAATCTAGAACATAAAGTACATGCTGGAAAATGATTTGCGTGTGCACAGCTGTTACAGGAAAAATAAAAGATCCAGAGACAGATATTGAAGTTCAGACTTCAAGCTGGAGATCAGAAAACAAAGCAGCTGGCACTATCTCTCACCTCTACCTCAGACTGCAAGGCTATCCTGGCTCCATCAAACCTTAGACTGTTGCCTCTCCACAGCATGGCTAAAGAATCCTGAGATTTCAATGCCTACCTATCCTTAATGGATAATGGATAATGGATAATGAATCTCTGATACTGACTACTGAACATTCTGCTCCTATCTTTTATACTCTTCTAATATAAACCCATGTGCTGACATCATCTTTGTGTAATCTGTTTCTCTTTAGGACTGGATCAATCTTGTGTAGATCTGGGTGGCCTTGGACTCAAAGAGATCCATCTACCTCTTTATACTGAGTCCTAGGATCAAAAGTGTGTACCATCACCTCCTAGCTTTTGGCTGATGGGATTAAAGGTGTATGCCTGGCTTCTATGGCTTGTGACTGACTTTGCTTTCTGAATCTTCAGGCCAGCTTTAATAAATTATAAATAATATATCACCACACACAGCCTGGTCTACATAGTACAGCTTGGTCTACATAGTACATAGTGAGGCCCTGTCTCAAAAAAAAGGTATATATACGTATACATATATGTATATACATATATATATATATACATATATATATGTCTTTATAATAGATAGTGGGACCCTGTCTCAAAAAAAGGCATATAGAAATAAACTAATAGAGATAATGTCAAGTGTTGGATTCTGCCTGTATTAAAGATAAAGGGTTTTTTGGGTTTTTTTGGGGGGGCAGTAATAAAATTTCACCAGAACTTATTAAGATGAGAAGAGGAATTAATTAGGAAGATACTTGGAGAAAAATCTCAAACTTAAGCATGTACTGGACAACTCAACTCTGGTAAAAGCAACCATGGACAGAGGCAGAATGGGCCATCTCGACAAATCCTTCCCTTTGCTGGAAGCCCTTATGCCCTTATTTCTTCTTATAAATCTATTTTACTCCAAATCTTTTTGTTCTTACTGAACAATGAATCTAATGGTATTAATTCTACATTCTCCCCAACAAGAACTCTGTAATAATGTGGGTCTTTACTTTGTATATTAGGTGCCTCCAAAATACCTGCCTTATTACTTTCCTGAAAAAATTTATATATATTGTTTTCATTTCTATTTTTAACTTCAGTTATAATGTTGTTCATGAACTAAGTGAAAAATTTCAAAACGGGAGGACCTTAGTAGTTTTTAAGTAGAAGTATTTATTTGAATTTTGAGGACAGACAGAGGGAAGAAAAACCAGGAATGTGATAAACTACGTTTATAATGACTGAGAGTGCTTGGGTGTGACTGAAGGTGTGTAGAAAGCTACAAACAAGTCAGGGGCAGGGAAAATTCTATGGAGGGTCAGATTTTCAGACACTCTGGCTAAGGCTGACTTGAAGTTTTCATGTGAATCAGATCAAGTCTTTCTTGGGGGAGCAGAGGAAGGGTCTTAGGGACAGAAAATTATATTATTTACCCAAAGCCTTTCTTTTAAATTTTTGTTTCTGAAAATGGCATTCAACATATTCTTTCCTCCATTTCTTAAATAAAGTAATAGTTTTTCCACAGATTTTCTTCACTTCTCTCCATGTTATTTTTCTCTATTATATTTTCTTCATATGCTCTCTTATGTAAATATTTTCTCATTCTTTTTCATAACAATAATATCTAACATTTCTTGATGTTACCTTTATTAGGCACTATGTTAATTATATCTATTGCATTATCTTACTTCATCCATGCTGCAGACTTTACATCGCCATTTTCTGGTATAGAAATTTCAGCTTTGAGATGTTGAATGAATTATTTCAAGAAACAGCTCCTAAGTTTTAGATTTGAGAGTAGTCCTCAGATTATATATATATGTGTGTGTGTGTGTAAAAGGAAAACATACTTTCTTCTTAGCTTATCTGAAACATTGTATGCCCATTATAGATGTGGAAGAAAAGATGTTTTAAAACACTAATAATCTCCTTACTTAAGAAGAACTGGAACTCTAACTTTGCCATATTCTTTTCTTCTAATATTTCTTGCATAGTAAACAGCAATATTTACAACTTTTAATGTGTATCATGATTTGGGAAGCATATTAAATAAATGAATATCCTTAATGCATGTAAAATCACAAAATATCTTATTTTAGCAATAAATCAAATGTTGATAACTATGAGAGAAAAGTTTATTTTACATGTTATTTTAAAGTATATTCTTGTGATAGCAGTTAAGAGCACATTAGCTACTGATCTAGAGAACCCAGTACAAATATGGCCACTAAAAATTGTCTGTAACACCAGGCAGTGGTGGTGCATGCCTTTAATCCCAGCACTCAGGAGGCAAAGGCAGGCAAATCTCTGTGAGTTTGAGGTCAGCCTGGCCTACAAAGCTACAAAGAGAAACCCAGTCTTGAAGAATTAAAACAAAAAAAAACTGTAACACCAGATTCAGGAGATTGGCATCCTCACAAAGACATACATGTAGGAAAATTAACAATGAACATAAAAATGAATAAATCATTTTTAAAATCTCAACAAAGAACCAGTATTATCTTCCACATTAGTTGTGAGTGATACCTCATCATGTGAGAAGGTATTTCATTGATAAATAAAACTGTTAGATGTGTTTATGTGGACAGATGCTAAGGATTAAATGGACTCTGGTTCATAATATATTTGATTGAAGGAAATACATCAGAATGCAAAAGAAAATTCCAGGGAATTATTGAAATCATTTTTTTTAACTGGGTGGCCAGTTCTGTTCTACAAGATGAAATTACCACAAGATAAAACTACAGACTTCTATCTGAAACAGCAAACACTGAGTGAAAGTGCCAGTTGCAGTAGTACAGTGAAGAGAAAGTCTGTACGCAAATGGCTTTCTAAGAGGATGGCTCAGAGCTATCTTAGAGGATGGACTTTCTCCTGGGAGGATGCATTACTTGAGCTTGAAGCTAATGATACATTGGCATGCCTTAAAATGAAGGTTTGACTTTACTCACAAAGGTTATCTGCAGTTAGAGTAAACAAATTCATTTTAAACAGCTGTGGCCCTCTGGCCAGATTCTATTTCAAGCAACTGGAAGGAAGTTGAATGCCCTAGTTCCCTAGCTTGACATTCTCTTCTTTCAAGAATTTCTAATGTAGAATCATCATCTGTTTTTATTTCAAGGTAAAGCAAACAACTCTAAATTCTTTGTATTAGCATAAAGAAGGGTAAAATCAGTTGGAAATCATGTCTCTGCCCTTACCAACAGTGAGTGACATTAACATTGGTACTGCTCTATTTATAAATTGGAGATCAATATTTCATGGACTGTAATGAGAAAAATGAGTGAAGGGACCAGATTAATAAAGCACAGAGTTGATATCCTAATGAGAATTTCATATTTCTACAATATTCACTGTAAGCATGTCTTACCTCCATCAGTAAAATTCATAACTCTAGGGTTACACTTATCTACACACCTGTTAACTGTCTACTGACTCCTCTCCCCAACCATAGCTATGCTTCCTCTTTTCTTATGGGAATATGAGATCCAAAGAGATGGGTGTCTTACTATGTAGACCTCACTTTGTTAATCTTATGCCTTATGCACTGTGTTAAAGCTATCTACTTTACCTATGTGTTCAGGAACAACCTCGTGAGTTAGGGTGTTTGGTTTATACTTGTAACTGATAATTAAAAATTTCACTGTACACAAAAGGAAGTAATTAATAGAGCTAAATAGATGTCACCTTCAATTTTTTTCTACAACTACTATCTATGAAAACTAGGGAGTTAAAGAATTTGAAGATTCCCCCATGGAAGGCTTCACCCTCCCTGGGGAGCAGAAAGGGATAGGGAGTTGGTGGGGGGCAGGGAACGAGAAGAGGGAGAAGGAACTTGGATTGACATGTAAAATAATACCTTGTTTCTAATTTAAATAAGAAAATTTAAAAATGAAAAAAGTGGTCAAGATATGCTTAGCATTCTGAACATGAGGTAATGGTAAACTATACTTTTCCATTATCATGAGACAGCAAAATTATCCACTCTGAAAGGACCAGCTGCTCCAGGGTGGCTGACATCCGTGATGCATGCCTACATTCTCAAGAGTATTTTACTTGATAGTTTTCCGGATTTTTTTTAATGTTTTGCTTTGTTAGGGAGGAAATGTATGCGTAAACCTATTAAACCCATTCCATCTGTCCTGATGAAATAGCATCACTACATCTTAGAGAAATCTTTCATTTCAGGATTTTAAGGGTGTTGCACACTCTCATAAAGGCAAGGGCTGCAATAATAGCTTCCTAAACAGACATAAAAAGAATTATGGGAAAAATACACTTAAAAATCTTCCCAATGCTTTTATATAATATGTTCATGATAAACTTGTACTTTGAATTGATATTCATATTATACATAAAATGATGCATCACATTAGATACATACAAACATACATACATATATACATACATACATACATACACATATTAGTAAGAAGTCTTGAAAGGTCCAGGTATATATCAGTACTAGAGTACTTGCCAAGTGTACATGAAGCCCTAGGCTTACAAAATCAGTGCTGCAAAAATAATAAATACAAACATAAAGGTGGTAGGTAAGTAAGTAGGTTGATAGAGAATAGATGATCATCACCATCATGAGGAAGATAGATAAATTAGATAGATAGATAGATAGATAGATAGATAGATAGATAGATAGATAGGTAGGTAGGAAGGATACATAGAAGCATAGACTATGAAACAAATCTAATCTTTGCCCAATCTGCCAATAAAAGGCTTAACTGCTTATATTATTACATATTATACTAATTTCTACAATGGACATCAACCTTATTCCACAAAGATGTAAAAGAATCCATTGTTAGGATTATTATACATCAATACATACTGCACTGAAAATACATTTATGAGGAGTATATTATATGCTAGGATCTCTGGAAAAGGCTTATATGCATATTGTCTACTTTATTTTTCCTTAAAACATTCATAGCAGATATTACTATTATTAAAGTAAAGAATGTGGACATTCAGAGAGATTTGTAACATGAGTTCTAATGGGTCTTAATAATAAAAGCCTAGAGTCAGATATTAGGGGTGAAAGCTGAAAAATCAAAGAAGCAGAGCAGCCAGCCACTAGAGCTCTTATCTCTATGAAATCCTCAGTCTGAAAAGAGACCTATATCCTCCTGCCTATGTTCCTTTCTCCACCAGCCATTTTACTTCCTGTCTGTCTATAGAGAGCTCCCGACCTCTATGGTTAGCTAGTGGCCATCTCTGCCCTCTGATCTTCAGGCAAGCTTTATTCGTTAGAGTATAAACATGGTAATATCACAGAGATTGAGAAAATTGCCTATAATATAAATTTAGAAGATGGAAATCCAACAATTGAATTTGAATTGTTGTTCTTTTCATATTAAATAAATACTTGCTAAATAATATAGCTCTTGAACAAAAGCAGACATTGGAAGGGAGAAGTAGGGAATGGAAGTTGGATAAGATACCAAACACATTCACTGTTTGGGGCTCACTTCAGAGGTAACAAAGAACACCCAAGAATGTTAGGTAGGAGGTTGTGGAGTCATCCAGGGAAGAGGTGGTGCTGACTTCAACCAGGAAAACTAGCAGGGAAGATGAACAAACCTTGATAGCCACTGGATTTGCCCTGTAAATTTATCTGAATGTACAGTGATAGAGGGAAGAAGGAGTGAGGTAAGAACAGTTGTTCACTTTTGACTTAGAGCAACAAAATAACGTGAGATGGGGAGTATTAAAATGGATGGGCAGAGTGAAGAAATCTTTCTAGTCAGAAACCCATTCTTTTAGCCATCAATCATCCCATCACTAATCATTATCATAAAAATAAAGTAACTAGAAAGGAAGTCAAATTATGCCTTCCTGTGTGAATATAGAAACAATTAAAGCATTACATAATTCTCAGTTTTTAAAGTAAATGTCTTAGACAGAATTATCTGAGGATCTCGTCAAGCTTCATTAGGTCTAAGCTCCAATATTTATAATACTGTGAGATGAATTCCAGGGTAAAGATATTTTAAAGATAATTCAACAAGCTATTCACATTGAGATGACTGGTTTATATGTTTTTTTTCTTCTTCCTACATAGTTATATTTTTGAGCGTTTCTACAATTATTGTATAACGCTTTTATCCAGTGAGTTAAGAATTTTTCAAAGTTAAATGATAAAATTACATCTGTTGTGTCTATATAGTCTGCCATAATAACTTTTGAGAAGCTTTTAGACCATAACTTTCACTCTAACCATTTAAGGCAGTAAAAATAATGATGTCATGGACAGATATCTTAAAATGCATATTCTTCTAATTATGCCATATGCCACTCAATTCAAGTCACACTACTATAGTAGAGTTTAAGATGGAAACTGACTAGCCTTGTGATAATTATGTGGAATGCCAGGCAGTCAAGGAGTTTGATGTTGACTTGATTTCTTATACTGTATGTAAGGAACCTTCCTTATTTGAACATTTTCAAATCTCTCACACTCTTAACACTTGTCAAGGTTAGTGATGATGAATTCCTCACTCCAAGTCCCTAGGTCCTGCTGAACCTTGCCTCTTCCTCCCTTGCAGGGTCAATGACTGTATCTTGCGGGTGAACGAGGTTGATGTGTCAGAGGTTTCCCACAGTAAAGCAGTGGAGGCCCTCAAAGAGGCGGGCTCAATTGTGCGGCTGTATGTACGTAGAAGACGACCCATTTTGGAGACTGTCGTGGAAATCAAGCTTTTCAAAGGACCGAAAGGTAACAAAACTATAAAAGACTCATACTGATGAACAAATGTCAACAATGTATGTCTAAATTTTAATACACAACCCACCACTAATTCTCTGACATCATTGCTTACCAGTAGACTAGACACTTCATGACAGCAGTTTTCGCAGATGGTTTAAGAAACCAGAAACTCAACACACAAACTCACATAAGGAGAATATGAATTTATAGAAAATAGCATAAATGATAATAACCATTTAATATTTCCTATGATTTTTTTATAGCTGATAGGCTCAATATAACTTGGACAACATTCTAACATTTCAGATGTGCATGGTAAATTTTTTCATATAACCAGGTAATAACATAAGTAACAAAAATAATCTTTACTGGGGCTGGAGAGATTGCCCAATAGTGAGGAGAGTTTGCTGCACTTACAGAGGACCTGAGTTCAGTTCCCAGCACCCATATCAGTTGACTCACAACCACATGTATCTCCAGCTACAAGGGATCTCACACACCCTTCTGACCTCTGTGCACATATGCTATTCATTTACATAGAAACATACACATAAAAATTTAAATCTTAAAACATAACAATCTTTTGATACTAAATTATATTTCATAATGTGATTCCTTTTAATTTTGTATTATGTTTGTAGCTAATAAGTATTGTATTGTTCTTAGCTTGGGACAGACAAAATAAGTTAAGCTTCTTTTTTAATGTTCACAGATGTCTAGATGATCTTGTACTTGCTTGAAGAAGCTGGGTAAAAAGTGAAATTGAATCATTATATGAATTTCATTTAGAACTCTGACATTAACACTACTCAAACAGTATTTCAGATGCTTCAGAAAATTTTAATAATTACCTTAACACAATTAAATATTTTAGATTATGACTGGATAATCATTAGACTTCATAACTATTTACTGTCAATTGCTAAATATGTGATTAAAAAATAAGCATGTCACCTTCTCTGGAGGACAGAATTAAGTGCTATTTTCCATCTTGGACATAAGAACCAGGCAGCCACATTAAAAAGCCTTGTTCATCCATTTACCTTCATTAAATCTGTGTACAAAATGAAATGAAACATTTTTTTAAAGATCCTGCACATAGAGAGGGGCATAGAATAAAGATGAGAGCATGTAGGTTGAACCCCAGCTCTGACCCTTACTAGTTGTTAGACTTTGGATAGATCTTCATTTTCTCAGCTATAGAATACAAATAAAAAGCAAGGTTTGTTCTTGGAAATGTTATGATGATTCATTGAAACAGTTCACATATTTGGAATAAATCCTGGTGCAAACTCAGGAAATATTAGCTATACATGCATGTTATTTTGTTATTTGAAGTTTTTTTTTTTTTTTTGCTGTTTTTTTTACTAAATATGGTAGCAGGTTTTTAGCAATGTAACAAAAATAGCTTAGAAGTTCCTCATGGCTTAAGTGCAGATGAATTAGAATTCAAATATGAATAAAGATCTACCCTATCCATTTACTAAAGGACACTGGAAGTTTGTCTTTTAAAGTCAAATGAATGGAAGATAGTTTTTTCTATGAAAAATATGTAGTACCTATAAATAATATGTGTCTATTTATACAAGTTGTCTAACAGCAATTATTCAACATTTGCCTAAGCAAAGGCTAATTTAAGCCTTCAAGAAAATATTGCCATTCTTTTACTGACTTCCTGCTCTGAGTCACTGGATGACCTCCAGCTGTTCAGCAAAACCCATAAAGGCTGCAGGGAGCTGATGACCCGCACTCCTTAATGTTACCAGGAACACATCAGTTGAATCATTATTCTGACATTAGACCCCCTCCAGCTCTTTTACTTCCTACTGAACCACTTTCTTCTTTGAGCCTGTGATGGAGCAAGAATGCCTTGTGATGACATGAGGGAAATAAGCAATGAATACTGATTAACCTGGTAGGTAGACAGTAACCCAATGAACATATGTAGAATATAAGATGGTTTCCTGGGCCAAAGAAATCATTGGGACAACTTTCTGTCCAGAAAGCTGGCTGTATGGAGCCTGCTGGGGAGTGTGCTGAGTCAGTAATACTTTTGTACTGGGATCTTTTTGTGTAGATCTGACAGGGATTTATTTCTCTATACAAAGCCTATTGATTAACAAAAAAGGACAGTATTCTAATCATTGTTTGAATTCCAGATGCCTCTCCCAGTGTCTTAAACTCAGGAAATGTAGAATTTGAGTAACAAGTAATTAGGCTGTGTACTAAATCTGAAGTGATGTTGCCTTCTTCCCTTTAGTATGCTATAATTTTTAATTTTATAATTATAGAATTCCTGAAAGAAATTTCTACTGTGATTAATTTGTATCATGGAAACTCTAATGAAATATGAAGGATAAAGACAAATCAGTCTCTTTCCTCAAAAGTCAACCTATTTAAAGATGTTTTCAATGCAAAATGACATCAGTTCTAGGATAGAGCTTGAGCCATGAGTTTATTAATGGGAAGATGGGATAGCTGTGTAATTTCTCTTATCCAGAAGAGTCAGGATATGCTGAATAACTGGAAACATTCGATCATTCCATGTGCTTGCAGTTCCCTATCTGGTCCTCTTTGACTACATAGTTTTCTGATGGTAACCATTAATATTCTAGTCAGTTATATGTATTCAACTAAGTGTATTTGACATATGACTATTTTGTTATACAGTAACCTGCTCCTTTAATTATTAAAAAATACTTATTAACTATTTCCTATGATATAACACAGCTAGACATTGATTCATAAAGAGAAGAAGTGGCTTTTGCTCTCAAGAAAATTATAGTCAGGTGAGGCAAACATCTATAATAAAACTGAGAAAACTAAAAATGAATGTAATAAGGGAAAACAGATTAGATAAAATGCCAAAAGAAACCAAAGCTACTCAAACTCTTGAATTATAGGTTAAAATAGCCATATAGCAATGTAGGAAAGAATTCCAGGTACAAATGAAAGCATGACATCCCAATGATAGCAAAGATTTTCATATTGTCTAGTAGTCAGGTAGTGTGACAAAGAGTGGCATGCATCTATATAGCTAAGGTAAGTAGGATCCAGATAATGCTATTTTGTTTTAATAATATTTAAGAGTTTAAAAGTTTAGATTTATATAAATGCAGAGGAAATATTGTACAAATTTTAAACATGGACTGTATATGATAAGATCCATTTTGTTGTTGTTGTTGTTTTCCTAGACAGGGTTTCTCTGTGTAGCTCTGGCTGTCCCAGGACTCACTCTGCAGACCAGTCTAGTGTTACGAGTATGTTTTCCTAGAGCTGCACCAGCCCCAAATAACACACAGAGATACTGAATTTGATAAAAACCTGTAGGCCAGTTACTAGTTTTTTATTGGCTAGCTCTGTCTCAAATATTAACCCATTTCTATTAATCTAAACATTTCCATGTGGTCTTATCTTACTGCAGAGAGAGCCCAGAGTTCTACCCTGTTGGTTCTACACCTTTTTTTATATATATACATTTGTAAATTTTATTATGTAAGTTACATTTTCTATATATCTGTAAGTATGTATGCACACACAAGTGTGGTCACCCTTCTTTCATTCTTGGCATCTATTCTCATAGTTCCCCATCAGGAAATAGGTTCCATTTCCTGTTTTGAATCTTCACACATCTGCAGGTCTTGCAACTCACTGAAGCCAATAAAGTACAGTAGAAATGACACTATGCCTTTAGAAACTGCACAGTTCTGTTTATCCCATACTCTTTGATAAAACAGAAAGTCCCCCCTCTTTCCCTCTTACTTCCTCCCTCCCCCCTCTCTTCTCTGACAGTTGAGCTTTATGAAGTTTCCAGTGTCCATTGACATCATATGAAACAACTCCCTAATCCCTTCCTTTATGCCCACAGATTAGTAAATCTCTGAGCTCTCATCATAGAAATATCTCATTTCAGGGACTGGGGATTATTAATACTCATATCCAAACCTGTTAGCATGCAGTGAATAAAAGGCTATGCAATGACCTACTCTTTTTTACTCTTTTTTTTTTTTTTTTTTTTTTTTTTTTTTTTTGATACAATGCTATTGGCCCGGTACTAGTTTCTTATTGGCTAGCTCTGTCTCAAGTATCAACCCATTTCCACCGACCCATGTATTTTCACATGGTCCCCTCTTTCCAGGGAGCCTGCCTGCATTCTGCTTTCTCCATCTTGACTCCTCCTTACTCCTTCCTAATTCCTCCCTGTCTCCTAGTCCCTCCTATCGTCCTTTCCTATTGGCCAACAGTGCATTATTCATCAACCAGTATGAGAAACACATATACATAATGGCATCTCCCATCATCTCCTCTTTTCTGTCTAAATAAAAAGAAGGGTTTTAACCTTAACATAGCA